>NC_133657.1:85218207-85518207 GCF_009905375.1 Apium graveolens
ATGTCCTTCTGCACTATCACGCCGAGCATACTAGATGCTCACAAGTTGGCTGATCCTAATTTATCTGTTTGCTTTCACTGTAATAAGTTAGGGCACTGGAAGAGAACTTCAAGGTTTACCTTGCAAATTGAAAAAGAGAAAGGGTAGTAAGACTACCGCTTCTGATTCAGGCATGTTCATGATCGAAGTTAATATGTCACTAGGTCAAATTTCTACTTGGGTATTAGATACCGCCTGTGGTTCTCATATTTGCAATTCATTGCAAGGACTAAATGAAGTACGACTCTTGAAAAGATGAGGTGATTCTACGTATGGGCAAGTGGCAAGGGTTGCGGCCATATCTGTAGGATCATTTAGTTTACATATGCCTATGGGCAAGACTATTATTTTGAATAATTGTTATTACGTTCCCTCTATTGTGAGGAATATTTTTTCTATCCCTAGGTTGGATTTGGATGGTTTTTCATCTATTATTAAGAATGAATATGTTCTATCCTTAGAGATAATGTGTCTTTATGGACGTGGAATTTTAAATAATGGTCTGTATGTATGCGACGTAGAGGATGATTTACTTCAGATTGAAAAAACTAAGAAAATAAAATGAGATGATGAAAATCTGACCTATTTATGGCACTGTAGGCTAGGTCATATAGTGAAAATAGACTGCGGACATTGCATAAGGAATTACTGACCTCTTTAATTTTGAATCATATCCTACATGCAGTCTTGTCTATTGGGTAAAATGACCAAATCTCCATTTAGTGGACATGGAGAGGGCTGCAGATTTGCTAGGATTGGTACACACATGTATGTGGACCAATGTCTACGCATGCCATGGGTGGATTTTCGTACTTCATTACTTTCATAGATGATAGATCTAGATTTGGATATGTGTATTTGATGAAACACAAGTCTGAAGCCTTTAAAAAGTTCAAAGAATATAAACATGAAGTGGACAAACAACCAAACACAGTATTATAACTCTTCGATCAGATCGAGGTGGTGAATACTTGAATGGAGAGTTTCTAGATTATCTCAAAGAAAATGGTATAGTCTCCCAATGGACTCCTCCATATACTCCACAGTTAAATGGGGTATCTGAAAGGAGAAATCAACTTTGTTATACAATGGTTCGGTCCATGATGAGCTATGCGAATCTTCCAGTATTCTATGGGGTTATGCATTGGAACACTCAACATATTTACTGAATAAGGTGCCTTCCAAATTTGTTCCTCAAACTCCATATGAGATATGGAAATAAAGGAAACCGAGTCCTTACATACGTTAAGATTTGGGGATGTTCCATCTTACGTCAAGAAAGTTGACCCCCAGATAAGCTGGAATCTCGATCCGTAAAAAATGTAGTTTTGGTGGGATATCCTAAAGAGCCGTTGGGGTATTACTTTTACACCGATCATCCGGGTTTTGTCTCCAGACATGCTACCTTCTTGGAAAAGGGTTTATCCTTGAAGGAAACCGTGGGAGCAAAATTGAACTTGATGAAGTTCAAGAAGCACAAACTACTACAGATCAAGTGGAAACACCTGTTCAGACTGAACAACCTTCTGTGGAACAGCCCATTCGTAGGACAGGGGAGAGTGTCTCGCCAACCTGAGAGGTATTATGGCCTTGTCATTAAGAATGGCAATAAGTTGTCAATCATTGATGATGATGACCCTGTGACCTATAATGAGGCTATGAGTAGTGTTGACTCAGAGAAATGGCACAGTGCCATGAAATCCGAAATGGAATCTATGTATACCAACCAAGTATGGACTCTGGTTGAGGCGCCTAAATGTGTTAAGCCTATTGGGCAAGTGGGTATACAAAAGAAAGATTGGAGCAGATGGCCAGGTGGAGAACTATAAGGCCAGGCTCGTTGCAAAAGGATTCAAACAAAGGCAATGGATTGACTTTGATGAACTTTTGTTAAAATCAATTCGGATTTTGCTTGCGATTGCTGCTTACTACGACTATGAGATCTGGCAAATGGACGTGAAAACGGCCTTCCTCAATGGTGAAACTTGAGAGGAGAGTGTTATATGACACAGCCAGAGGATTTTCTTTCAGGGGAAACTGAGTGACACCGAGTAAGGTGTAAGGCTGCTGCGAAAACCATATATGGTTTAATGGCAAGCTGTTTCCGTAGATGGAACATCCGTTTGATGAGACACATCAAACAGGTTGATTTTATCAAAAAACACATAGATGACATGTTGTCTACAAGAAGGGGGGGTTAGGGGGGAGTGCGGTAACAGTTCTTTGTATTGTATGTAGATGACATACTTCTTTATAGAAATGATATACCGATGCTGCAATCAGTCAAAGTATGGGCTATCCAAAGAACTTCACCATGAAGGACTTGGGAGAAACATCCTATATTCTCGGTATGAAGATCTATAGAGATAGATCTACAAGAATGATAGGTCTTATACCCAGGGTACATACATCCAGAAAGTGCTTAAAAGGTTTAGCATGGAAACTCCAAAAGGGTCTCATACCGATGAGCCATGAAGTGTCCCTTTTCGAAAAAATGTCTCCTAAGACACCTGAGGAAAAAGAGCGTCATGAGTAAGATTCCTTATGCTTCAGCACCTAGGATCTATCATGTACGCGATGTTGTGTACAAGGCCTGAGTTGCTTATTCAATGTAGTGTGACGAGCAGATGTCAGTCCAATCCAGGTGAAGACCACTGGAAAGCAGCGAAAAACATCCTTAAGTACTTGCGATAGGACTCCGGACATTTTTCTTGTTTTTGGTGGTGAATCGAGTGAAAATAGAGGGTTATACTGTCTCTAGTTTTCAATCAAAAAGTGATAGCAAATCCATGTCAGGGTACGTGTTTACTCTGAATGGTGGTGCGATTAGTTAGAAGAGTTCCAAACAGTATACAACGGCTGACTCCACAGCGGAAGCAGAATATATAAGCTGCAAGTGAGGCTGCAAAAGAAGCCGTTTTGGATGAGGAAATTTGTTTCTGAGTTGGGAGTTGTTCCTAGCGTTGAAGAGCCTATTGTGTTGTATTGTGATAACAACGCAGCAATAGCACAAGCCAAGGAACCTAGGTCTCATAAAAGTTCCAAACAAGTCCTGCGGTGCTTTCATCTGATTAGGCAGATGTTGAAAGAGGAGATGTCAATGTCGAGAGAGTTGACACACATAACAACATAGCAGACCCTTTAATAAAGCCACTTTCTCAAAGTCACTTTGATCGTCATAAAGACAGGATGGGTATAGATACCAGAGTGATTGGCTTTAGTACACGTGGGAGATTGAAAGAGATATGTCCTAAGTCCAATCATGTATGAGGATTTAGGAATAACTTTTATGTAATTTGTTTTGATTTCATTGATATTAATAAAAAGACTTGTTTTATTTTTATTACGGGCTCTATCTATTTTAAATGTTTGAATAAGATATACCACAGTTTAGAGTAAAACTTTTATGGATTGTGATGAGATCATAATAATGAGACCTAAAAGATGATAACTCTAAACTTAAATAGTTCCTGGTCGTAGGATTACTAACTGGTAATTAATAATCCACCAAGATCGGTACATACTATGCTTGCTTCATTATGAAGGATGTCTATTCTCATAGACATTTGTGTGGTGACACTATAACTAGTATGTAGGTGCTTATTATAGAATAAGTTCACTGAACATGACCTCGCACAGCTGAACAACTGATGGAGTTAACTCACGTGTCAGCAGTTGTTCACATAGTGATAGTTGTACAAGTATCCTTAGACTTGAGGTCATCATAGTCATCTTGTGTACACTGAACTATGCTTTGGTTTAGTTCTTAGTCTCCGGGGACAATTATAATGGCTCTACTGGGTATAGGATTTGTACACGAAGATAGTATATGATCAATAAAGGATCTACCCCTTCCAGTGAAGGAAGAGAATGTTCAATGTTGATCCACTTATGCTAGTTCAGGAATCTCTGGCCAGAGTGAATGAAATTAGAAAGGAGTTTCTAATTTACATTAAATAGAACTAAGCAGAGTGAATGGGATAGCAAGTGATTAAATAAGATAGGCTTGACATAAGATCCATGCCTTGTATTTAATCGTGACATTGCAGGGTAGAAGGAATTAATTGTACGGTAACTATTCACTGAATAAGGTCTTGGTATTCTAAGCAGTGAATTCGTATTATCCGGATAGTCACGATATGCTGAGAAGTATCGCTAACGATGTAGAATAAATATGATTAATTAATTAATCATATTTAATGAATTAGAGAATTTATATAAATAATGACAAAATAGTTTTATTATTATTTATTTCTACTACCGGCTTAATATTGAACCTACAGGGTCACACCATAAAAGAGAATGATTTAATGGTGGGAATTAATTAATAATGGCTGATAATTATTTATTTATGAAATAAATAATTAATTGACAAGTTTAATAATTGATTAAATGAGATTTAATTGATTATAAATTAATTAAGAAAAGTTCTTAATATTATTAATTAAGAATTTAATTTTTGGAAATTAAATCAAGAGAGAGAATTATTTCTAAAGTGTTTAGAAAAAGAATTAATAATTAAAAGGTGTTTAATTATTAGTGAGAATAATAATGGGTAATAATAATAATATTTATGGGAAATTTGCAGCTGAAAATTTTGCCTATAAATATACCATTATAAACCCTATTTTTGCCTCAACCCAAAATATTTACAAAAACCCTAATTCTCTCCACCTCCTCCTCCTTCATTACATCGTTTCTTGGTGGATACCGGTGGAGTGCTTCACACTTGAAGAACAGCTGCTAAGGATCTCCGCTCGTGTTTTGGATCACTTTAAAGGTTATAAATCGATCCCATATGTTTTAATCACGATTTATATGCTTTTATTTGGATTTTATATGTGTAAAATTGTTTTAGCATGCTTCCGTGATGATTAAAATCCAACAAGTTTCAGATCCTAGATTGGCTTCCTTGAGATATTTTCTCAGTTTATGATACTTATCACAACCTTCATGTTGCAAGGAATGCAATCAAACTTATCACAGAATGAATAGGATCTTCAGCCATAGCCTCATTGTACTTGCATGCTCCCACTTTGGCTCACTAACAGCCTATCTACAAAGGCGAGTTAGATGATTTATGGAGCATCTGCAACATAAGCATAATTGTTGCTTTTGTTTACACCTATTTTTCCATTCCTCTTCTTTTTCTTTTTCCCAGTATTCTCAGTTTTGATCTTCTTGGTTGGTGTCTTGGCAGCTTGACTCACTTTGGGCTTCTGTTTGATTTCATAGTAGGATTGGTTTCTCCATTGTTCTTCTCATTATCCTTAGCTGTACTTTCTTGCTTGATGACCAACTCAACTTCACTGAAATTAACCTCACGGGCTTTGAACAAAGGTGCACTAACATTTTTCAGCATTAAAGGAACATCATGGTTCGATGTCTGTTTTCCTTTGTTAGATTTAACTTTCTTATGAGAATTTAAGGCCTCATAGTCCAACCCAATAGCTATGTTAGCACATGATTTGTTTTTTTCATGATATTTTCCAACCAACTCAGATGCATTTTTATATAATTTGAGCTTCAAATCATTCTTCTCAATCTTATCTCTTAAAACTGCTTCCATTTCTCTAGCACACTTTAGCTTGTTCTTGAGATACTCATTTTTCTGTCTCACTGTCTTAAGGCCAACAAACTGCAGTTCTAGCCCTTATTTTTCTATCTCAAACTTCTCATTTTTTTTACAGCCTACTCACTTCCTCAGTAGCTGCCATCATGCTTGTGTGGATATGAAACATCTCTACACTCATTTTGTGAATAGTTTCTTTATATTGGCTTCTGTTTAAATCAATTATGGTTAGAGTTGGTACCTCTGGTTTGGATGCAGATTATTCTCCTTGCTCTAGATCCATGAGAGCATTCATCTGTATCATCCCAACTCTTTCCTTCTGCAATATAAGCCTTCCCCTGTTGCTTTCTCAAGAGAGCTTCATACTTTGCTTCCAATTCCAAATAAGCTTTGTCTTTCTTCACCTTCTTTGGCTTTCTACACTCAGTAGCAAAGCGACCTAACTCATCAAAATTGTAACACCTTATTTTTGATCTGTCAATGGATCTTGTTTTTTAGTCACTTTTGCTAGCTGAGTTGAACTGTGTTTTTCCTTTCCAGTTGTTGTTGTTGTTGGATGTCTGACCCTTGTTCTTGAAAAACGTTTTCTCTTTAACCCATATGTTAGAGAATTTCTTGCAAGGTAAGCCATTGACTGGTCCATCTCATCTAGTTCATTAAGGGTGTAGAATTCATCCTCTTTTATTTCTAGTATGACTTGATTTTGTGGCTCCTTATGTTTCTGCTCAACAGTTTGAATAACTAGAGTTTGAGCATCTAGTTCATCATCAGATGATCTACTGTCATTCGCAACCAAGGCACCAGTTTCATCAATAACATGTCCTTCACCAGCTCTTAATGACTTCCTTTGTAACATTTCCATCTCATAAGTCTTCAACATTGAATACAAGACTTCTAATGTCATTCTGCTTAAATCCCTTCCTTCTCTAATAGCAGAAATGTTTTGTTCCAAATGATCAAGAAGGGTGAGCAAGAATTTCAGGTTGACCTCTTCAGCTTCATAGTATTAGACATGAAGCTGCAAGTCATTTATCAGCTTATGAACCTCTCAAAAATATCAGTTATACTTTCTTTTGGTTTAGCCATAAAACCCTCATACTGTGACACCAAGATTCTTCTTTAGTTAGATCTAACTTCTTTTGTTCCCTCACACAGTATCTCAATTTTCTCCCAGATTTGTTTAGCAGAATCATAGTTGATAATGTTATTGTACATAACATTATCAAGATACCCAAATAATATGAATTTTAAACTGCTATCCAGTGCAACCTTTTTCTTTTTTAGGCTCTGTGTAGGTTAAGGAATCTTTGGGTGCATAATGTGCTGGTATGACCATGCCTCCATCCGTGGCTTCTAGAACCCTTTCCATAGGAATGAAAGGTCAATTTTTGAGAATCTGAATGTACATGAGGTTGTCCATCCTCATGAACAATATCATTTATTTCCAAAGTGTGTAGTTGCTCTTGTCAAAGGCATGGTTCTTGATACTGCTTAATTTTTGAGCACTCATTCTTCCTATATCTTTATCTGTTTTCTTTCAGATTTTGCTCTGATACCACTTGTTAGATATTGAATGCAAAGAAATGTAACAAATGGGGGTGAATGTGTTTCTTTGATTTTATTTGACTTTTAAAACATGTTGGATTATTGGTGAACAAAGCAGTTTAGAATTGTAGGGATAAAATGCTTGACAGTAAAACACACAAGACACAATATCAAAAACTCACTTAATTGTATTATTTAAATTTGTCCTACTACAAATCTTTTTTCTTGAAAATAAGAACTCAGTTTCCATCTTGAGAGTATACAAGATCTTCTAGATCTGTTTGTTACATCTAAACTAAGGACTCGTGCATGTTTTATAGACTAGCAACACGAGTTTATAGAACTTGCACTAAAATGTACTTAACCAATTTCTAAAGAAACCTTGTCTATTTCCTTTTCCGGCGTTAGCAAATTTGTGCAGAATCTTGCAGGCCTATAAACATCCTTTGTCCAGTGAATCTTGGCCCTTGATCTTGTATTCTTCAAGCTACTTTTGTAGACTTTCCAATTCAGTGAATGAATTATTTTTTAACTGATAATTTTGAATCTTGAACTTGTTTGTATTCTAAATTTGAGATAGTATGTCGAGATCTCTATTTGTTCAATAGAGAAGTGACATATCAATAAGTGTAATGACTTATCGATATCTTGAGTTCTCTATAGGTATATTTGAGTTATTAAGGATTCCAGTTCTCTATATATTCGTTTGACTTGTTGATACCTCTGAGATCTCTACATGAAGAATTTGACTTTTCGATATCTCTGAGATCTCTATATGAAGAATTTGACTTGTCGATATCTCTGAGATCTCTACATGCAGAAATGACTTGTCGATATCTCTGAGATCTCTATATACGCATTTTGACTTGTCGATATCTCTGAGATCTCTATATGAGGTATTTACTTGTCGATATCTCCAGTTCTATACATCTTTATTTGACTTGTCGATATCTGATCTCTACATGCAGAAATGACTTGTCAATATCTATGAGGACTTATCTACAAGTCATTTTAGACTTCTCGAATGACTTCTCGATATATCTTGATATGTGACTTGTCGATATCTTGACTTAGAAAATTTTTCCTAGAAAATCATTATTCAACTCCAAGCTGCTACATCTTTTCTCTGAGGCATGATCAGGACTTGATCTTTTTCTAGAGTTTATTTGTTAGTTTGAAACCGTACACAGAAAAATCCTTCAGTCTAATCTACTAATCATTTTTACAGACTCAAGAAATATAATTAAGGAATACAAATATTGATTATCAAATACCTTAATCTTAGGGCTATCAATATAACTTAGTCTTGTTATTATACAGACATGTCTTTTACAACAATCTCCACTAACCTCTTTGCTCCTATAGTATATTATAATCACTCTTGACCGTGTAATTTCCCATAATTTCCCTACTTCAATACAAGGTATCTTCGTCACATATGTCATTCAGTTGTACATTAAGAATGCACTCCTGGTCCCTCTCGTTAAAAATATCCCTTATTTTAAAACATCTATCCAGCAATAATAATCTAGCTAATCATAATCATAAGAAAAGGAATACTAGAATACGATAAAACTGTATAAAATAGAAGAATTATCCATTTATTTTTAATATTGAAATCTTCAAGTATAAGGTCATCATCTTTCTCCTCTTGGTGGCTATGGATATACATAAATTTGTGTATAACATTACAAACCTAATATAAAAAAATGTTTTTAATGTTTCTGGGATTACACGAGAATTTTCAAAATTGAATGGGTATCTAAAGTCAAACTTCATGATTGACTTTTATCTAGCTGTTGCAAGATGATCCAACTAGATTTTAAAGTCTAGATCATTCTCTATTATAAGAGAATCTCTTTATTTTTGTGTGGGTTGTTGAATCATCGAAAACCGATATACAGAACTCAAGATACAACCCAAATAATAGGTCTTGCACGAATACCCTAATAAATTTGAATTTTCTTCTAATTTAGTTTCAATCATGTTCAATTTATAATTCTCTGCTTCATACAATTAAATATTAAAATCTAATTAATAAAGATCTAATTAAATGTAAAATATAATTAATATTGAAATAAAAATCAACTAAAATATGAATATAGATCAAATCATGAAAGTTAAGTGTTAATTCTAATATTTGTTGTGGTATAAAATTTTGTTAGGGCCTTCATATGATATTTTAAGATTTTAGAGTGACTTGTTACCTAACATGATATCAGAGTCTGCTTTAGGGAGCACCTTCATTTTGTCCAATTTAAATATTTATTGTTGGTATCTTTTTTCTATATATTAAAAGAGGATTAGGGGCTAATTGAACCAATAAAATGATCGTGTACTTACGATTTTGTCCTTATATATTGAAATTTCACAATAATGACACTCATATATAATTTATACTAAAACAAGAAAAAAATTTGTTAACACTAAAATTCGAACCCCTGATAACCTAATAAAGTTGATGTAACGCCCTCCAGACCCGGGGTATAAGTCTGAGGGTTACTAGCTATTCACCAAACCTATACAACCAGTATAATAATTACATAAATATATATATCTAAACCCCTTTGACACTAACCAGGATCTTTTAAGGTTTAAATATATAAACAAGAACCACAATCTAACTTTATTACAAACCAAATTTAAAATCTTATCAACTCTCTTTATTACAACCCATTGTCTAACAAGTTTTAAACTGATTATCTCATTTATTCAAACACACTTATTAATTATCTACACTACACCTGCTCAGGCAACTCAAAGCTTTCTTCCTGGATTGGGATCAACACCTTGGGTATGAGAGGGTCCCACGGCTTGACTCGCTTCTTTACTACTCGAGTCCTAATAGGTTTCATTATCGTTCTTAACTGAAAATAATAAGGTGTTAAACAACAAATAGGGGGTGAGCCATAAGTTGCTCAACAAGTTCGCAATATATAAACAGTGTTATAATAAGCTAAATAAACCGGTAATTTGGTTACATCTGCAAAGATATAAGCTAGCGAAAAGAATGAAGGCCACTATCAGCGAATATCAAATGAACTAAACTGGACACAAGTTCGCACCTATATCTTGTTGATCAGCCAGGATATAGTGCAGATCCATACCTTAATGTATAGATCCATTAGGGTACCCAGGCTATACGGCCCAACACAAGGATCCGGATAAGTCCCGGTCCTTAGGATCAAGTGTAAACCTGACCCCGATCGTCACTATCCAGTCCATAGAGGAACAACCAGAACAATCGGTATGCTTTGATATATTTCAACACAAGAATATATCAAAATATATGTATATGTATAACTATTGGAATATGAATAGATGATTCAACTAATTAGGAGAGATCAGGAATCGAAATGAGATATGAACTAAGGAATTATAATTGTGTATAAGTGTTTGTGAACATGAATCATAAGTGTGCAATTGCGATAAGAATCTGAAGTAATTTCACTATTCTGAAATTAGAATAGGGGAAAATTTTGCCTTTCACGCGATCTACTTCAAGTACTCCACCATCTTCTATCACCGACTCGACTCGCCTTGTTGTCTTCACTTTTGTCAAAGAAATAGACTTATTTAGTCATCCCGCATCTCAATCGCGTCTCAACCCGACTTTACATTACCCTTATCGTCTACCCATACGCGTATTATTAACCCGTACATTAATCATTAGTGTTAGGAATATGTTGTGAACTTGATGATAAGTTGAAAAAAACACCTTAGTAGATTTAACTTTGTGTTTTTGTAGCTCTCGATGGGATGTTCTATTATTGTCTCGACGGATGAACTTTATAGTCCCAACGGATGACAACTAAACATCCGTCGAGAGTGTAGCTTATGTAACAATAAGTATTATAGCACATTTCTGCAATTAACAATGTTTTAGTTGAGTAGATACTGTAGGATTCTTTGAGTCATGTTAACTACTAGATTGATATGCAGAATAGGTTGGCTAATTGTAAAAATAAGATGTCTTATAATTCTGCATAAGTGAAATAGAATCAAGTGACAGAAAGACTCTCGACGGATGATCTATAAAGGCTCCCGATAGATAATCAACAAGGCTCCCGACGGATGATCAACATAGTCCCGACGGATGATAATATTCAAAATGGAAGTTGACATTGACAACGCAGTCACATGCATCGGGTGTTTGCAATTGGAATGTGGCAGCCTAATTGCAGGATTTAGAGAACAAAGAAGCATTACCATTTCCATGCAATTATGAAGATATTCAAAGATGCTGGATTGAGTAATGTAGCAGCATGAAGTTAGACTAGATTTAGTTTATCTTATTGTCTTGTCTTACTATCATGTATCTTGGTAATATATAAACCAAGTGAAGTAAGTAGAACAACTAACTGAGTAAGAATAATTTTCTGAGGGATAGAAAAAGCTATATTTGTTAAGCATTTCTCTGTAATTCTGTAAGTTCTCTTGTAAGCAGCTGTGTGCTATTCAAGCATCACAGAGTTCTCAACTTTATATATATCTCTGGTGGATAAGTTCAAATCCACCAGAATGTTTTAAAGCTTTATTTTTTACTGCTTTGTGTTTTGATTTCTATTTTATTCTCATTTCGCACTTCTTGTAAAATCAAACACAACTATATATTAAGTAAGAACATTCTTAAAATCAGAGAAAGAAGCCAGAATTATATTTAACCCCCCTTCTGTAATTCTTGTTGCATTGTTTGGAAATAATAATTGGTATCAGAGCAAGCTCTTGAAGTACAAAGAGTGTAAAGATCACCACAATCAGCAAGATGATCATAAAGGATGTTGGAGTGAAAATTCCATTTTTGGACAAAGACAATTATCACACCTGGAAGGTGAAGATGCACCTACATCTTCTTTCTCAAGATGAAGCTTATATGGACTGCATTGAGAGAGGTCCTCATGTTCCCATGAGAGCTGCTACGGGAAATGAGCCATCAGTTCCAAAGCCTAGACATGAATGGTCTAATCCAGACATTGAACAAGTCAGGAAAGATAAAAAGGCCATGAACATACTGTTTAATGGTGTTGATGGTGATATGTTTGACAACATCATAAACTACAAAACAGCAAAAGAGGTTTGGGACACAATTCAAATTATTTGTGATAGAACTGAGCAAGTAAGAGAGAACAAGATGTAACTCTTGATTCAGCAATATGAGCATTTTCACTGTGAAGAAAGTGAGTCACTCACTAATATATTTAGTAGATTTCAAAAGCTACTGAGTGCTCTCAGGTTGCATGGAAGGGTCTATCAAACAAAAGACTCAAACCTTAAATTCCTTAGATCTCTACCAAAGGAATGGAAGCCCAAGACAGTCTCTTTAAGAAACTCTCAAGAGTACAAGGAATTCACCTTGGAAAGACTATATGGAATTCTAAAAACCTATGAGCTTGAAATAGAGCAAGATGAAAAGATGGAGAAAGGAAGGAAGAAAGGAGGATCCATTGTGTTAGATATATTTGTGATGTCATGTCTAATGATGATTTGTGTTTAGTTTTTTGATCTTAACTAACAGGACAAATCAGGACTTAACTCGAAATCAATACTTATACTAAAGTCAGGACTTAAGATATCAGAACTTAAGTTGTTAGAACTTAAGTTATCAGAAGATATTTATCAGGAGATAATATCAGGACTTAAGTAGACTTTTAGATAAGGAAGCAGAAGATATTTATCAGGAGATAATATCAGGACTTAAGGAGACTTTCAGATAAGGAAGGCGGCTGATTGAAGGAAAGAAGATCGAGACTAAAACAAGAAAAGATATGCATGAAGAAGAATTCTATGAAGAATAGAATACTTGGAAGAAAAGAAAACTAGTTGATATATTTTAGGATGCAGACTTATGTTCGATATCAATTAGAAGATTATCTTGTAACTGTGTATCCATATAAACATAACATAGGGTTTACACTATATGTGTTATCTTATTCGAGAATATTATTCATTGTAACCCTAACAGCTCTCGTGATATTTGTTCATCACTGAGAGAGGACGGTTCCATTGTAATACTATTTTATTAATAAGATTATTATGTGTTTCATACTTGTGTTCTTAATTCGATTTGATTGTGCTAGACACTGTATTCAACCCCCTTCTACAGTGTGTGTGACCTAACAAGTGGTATCAGATCAATCTGTTAACATACATACAGTAAAGATCCAAAAACAATCATGTCTGAAGAAACACAAACTCCAACCAAGCCCACCAAAACTGAAGAAACTCCAAAGACTCAAATTCATAATCGATATGAGACTATTAGGGTTCCCATACTGAAACCTTCTGAGTATCCCATATGAAAGGTGAGGATGTCTATGTTTCTAGAAGCTACAGATCGAGAATACCTTGACAGAATTAATGAAGGACCACATAAGCCAACCAAGCTCTCTGTTGTAGTTGCAGATCAGCCAGCACAGACTGTACCAAAGGAGAAAAGTGAATATACAGCTGAAGATATCTCATCTATTGCCAAGGATGCAAAGGTAAGACATTTGCTGCATAGTGCCATTGATAATGTCATGTCAAACAGGGTAATTAACTACAAGACTGCAAAGGAGATATGGGATGCCTTGGAGACTAGATGCCAATGAACTGATTCAATTAAGAAGAATAGGAGGACTATACTCACTGAAGAGTATGAGCACTTTGACTCAAAACCTGATGAGTCATTAACTGGTTTATATGACAGATTTGTCAAACTCTTGAATGATCTGTCACTGGTGGATAAGGAATATGATCTTGAAGATACTAATCTTAAATTCCTTTTAGCTCTTCCTGAAAGTTGGGATTTGAAGGCAACTACTATAAGAGACAACTATGCTCTTGATGAAACTACTCTTGATGAAATTTGTGGTATGCTCAAAACTCATGAACTTGAGTTGGATCAAAGAACCAAGAGGCATGGGAGAAAGTCAAGAACAGTTGCTCTTAAGGATGAGGAGGAATCCCCCAAAGTGGCTGTCTCAAAGAAAGGCAAAGGAAAGGTTCTCATCACAAAGTCTGATACTGAGTCATCAAGTTCTGATAGTGATGACGATTCATAAACAGAAAGTCTATCTGAGATGGATGTTGATGAAGAGATGATGAAATTGTGTGCTCTTATGGTGAAGGGTATCACAAAGATAGCTTACAGGAAATTCAGAAGGGGAAAGAAGTTTTCCAGGAAAAGTGGAAGTTCTGATAAGAAGGGATTCAGAAAATCTGAAGGCAAAGCTGGAAAGTCTGACAGAGGAGATTACTCAAATGTTAAATGCTACAATTATGGTGAGAAAGGCCACATATCTCCTGACTACAAGAAAGGGAAAGGTGACAAAGGCAAGGCACTTATCACAAAGAAGAAAAGCTGGACAGACACTTCAGATTCTGAAAGTGAGGTGAACTATGCTTTGATGGCAAATGCTGATAGCAGTTCTGAAGCTGCTGAGTTAAAGGTACCTCAAACAACTTATGCTTTTCATACTGATGATATTACTGAGTTGAGAAGATATCTTAAAACCATGTTCATTAGTTATAGAGATCAAACTTTAACATGTGAAATGTCAACTTCTGAAAATTTGGCTTTTAAGAAAGGGAATGACTATTAAGAAAAGGAGTTAGTTATGTTCCATCAAACTCAGAAAGAGATGATGCTTTTTATGTTAGAGATGAAGTGTTAAAACTGAATCAATCTCTAAAAACTGAGTAAGAAAAGGAAAAAGAGATTATCAGGATTTGGACTAACTCTAGAAGAACAACTCAGAATTTGTTAAGTAGTGGAAACTGGAAAGAGGGCTTAGGTTATGGAGATGATAAGAATAATAAAGGAACTGTAGAAATTGAGCCTATAGTTGTTAAACAAAAGCCAAAGGTAAATCCTGTTAAGTTTGTAGCTGTAAAGTCTGAAATTGATAAATCAGCAGTTAAAGAGAAACTAACTTCTGACAAACCAAAACAGGATAAGCCAACTGAAGTTAACATAGGCTTAATAACAAAGAAGCAGCTTAAGCATAAACTGAAAGATGTTAAGAATGTTAACAAGGTAAAGCCACCTAGGAAAAATAGGAATGGAAAGGAAGGTATGAATAAAAGCAATGATTATAAGCCTGTTCCTAATGCTCCTAGAAAGAAATGTTATAACTGTGGAAATTCTAACCATCCGGCTTCTTTTTTGCAGGAAGAATAAAAACATAAACTCCTTACCTTCAAAATCAGGAGTTAAGAGTCAGTCTGTTAGATATAGGCCACAAAGTCCTTGTTTTCATTGTGGTAGTTTATGGCATTCCATTTATACTTGTAAGAATATCATAGTTTGTACTATGATTATTATCAAATAAAACCTTCTTTAAAGAAACTTAGCATTATTTCTTCTAGTGTAAGTTCTGATATAAAGTCTGATACTGTAAATTCTGATAAGAAAAATGTTAACATAAACTCTGATGTTAAATCCACTGCAAATGTTAACAAACTTAATAAGGCCAAAGGATCCAAGCAAGTCTGGGTCCTTAAAACTAAACATTAGTGGTCTTTGTGATTGCAGGGCAGCAGGAAAAACATCCTAGTTCTGGACAGTGGATGTTCAGGACATATGACTGGAAATAAAGCCATGCTATCAGACTTTGTGGAGAAAGCTGGCCCAGGTGTTTCTTATGGAGATGGCAACATGGGAAAAACTCTGGGATATGGCAATATCAAACTTGGGAATATCATCACTGAAAAAGTAGCTCTAGTCTCAGGACTTAAACACAATCTGCTAAGTGTTAGTCAAATCTGTGACAGAGGTTATCATGTGGATTTCTTTGAAGAACACTGTGAAGTTGTTAGCAAATCTACAGGAAAAGTTGTTCTGAAAGGATACAAGCATGGTAACATTTATGAAGCCAATCTTTCAACAAGTTATGATGGTTCTCCAATCTGTCTGTTAAGTAGAACATCAATTGAAGAAAGCTGGGATTGGCACAAGAAACTCTCTCATTTAAATTTTAACAATATAAATGAGCTTGTCAAGAAAGATCTTGTGAGAGGACTGCCAAAATCAGTATCTGCTCTTGATGGCCTTTGTGATTCCTGTCAAAAGGCAAAACAAAGAAAATCTTCATTCAAGAGCAAGACTGGATCTTCAATTCTTGAGCCTTATCACCTACTACATGTTGATCTATTTGGTCCAGTGAATGTCATGTCTATTGCAAAGAAGAAATATATTATGGTCATAGTGGATGAGTTCACCAGATACACATGGGTGTATTTCTTGCACACAAAAAGTGAAACTGCATCTATCTTGATTGATCATGTCAAACAACTGGATAAATTGGTTAAAGACTCTGTGAAAATCATAAGAAGTGATAATGGCAATGAGTTCAAGAATTTGATTATGGAAGAGTTCTGCAAAGACCATGGAATCAAGCAGGAATTTTCTGCTCCTGGAACTCCACAACAAAATGGAGTTGTTGAAAGAAAGAATAGAACTCTTATTGAAGCTGCACGAACTATGCTTGATGAAGCAAAGTTACCAACCTACTTTTGGGCTGAAGCTGTGCAGACTGCTTGTTTTACTCAGAATGCAACACTTATCAACAAGCATGGAAAGACACCATATGAGATAGTGAAGAAAAAGAAGCCAAATCTGAAGTACTTTCATGTATTTGGATGCAAGTGTTTTTTTCTTAAGACTCATCCTGAACAACTATCCAAATTTGATCTAAAAGCCGATGAAGGAATTTTTGTTGGATATCCACTTTCCACAAAAGCCTTCAGAGTCTAGAATTTAAGAACAAGGGTTGTCATGGAATCTATCAATGTCTCTTTTGATGATAAGAAGATTACAGGACTTGAAGATTTCAATGATCATGATCAGCTGAGATTTGAGAATGAAGTTTTAAATTCTGATTCTGTAAATCCTGACAGTCTAAATCCTGATACTGCAAACTCTGATGGGTTAAACTCTGATGTTATTAAAACTGTGATAACTACGCCAAAGGAAAATACACCTGTGTAGGGGGAGCATATTGAAGATACAACCACATCTCAAGAGGCATCAGAACCTAGAACAGACTCTTCAAGTTCTGATTCATCAAGTTCTGATGGGCCAAGTTCTGATAATTTTGGAAACTCAAATTCTGAAGGATCCAACTCAGAGAGCATATGTTACGACCGGTATCTTCGTGTAATATTATTTGTGGATTTGGTATAATATTAAAGCCTGAATGAAAATATATTCAATGATTGTACGTTTGTGTGAGTGAAAATTTCTGCATTATAAATTTGCTTTATGTAGTAAATGATTTTTCAAAGCAAGAGTTTATTTAATTTCTTTATTTTTGATTTATAAGGAATATTCTAAGCCTTGGAAAATTTTCTTTTAAAAGCTATTTTGTTCACAAATTTTGAAAATGATTTTTATAAAGTCTCTAAAAATCCAAGTTATTTTATGGTATAAATTTTATAATTTTTGAACTTATATTTTATTTTATAAAAATAAATCATTATAAATTTTATTTGTCATATTTAGCAAATTACAAGAAAGCCCTTGCATGCAAACCACCCTCTCATTCTTTTCAAGGACAAAGAGGACAATTCCAACCCCACTAACTCTTATTTCCCTAGCCAATTTCCTTCTTTACCCTTGCATGCAAAATGCACCAAGTATAAGTGGAGGGATAGACTTGTCAATTCTCCTTTCCACTCAAATTTTGTCAAATCAAATACCATAAAAACAAGCAAATGTCATGATCATTCTCATACTCCACCCACACCTCACTCTCTCCTCCCTCCCTTCTCCCTCCTCTCGGCTCTCCTCTCTCACTCTCGGGTTTAGCCGAGAACCACCCCCTTCCCATTTTTTTTTCTTCAATCCTCAACCAAGCTTCCACTATTTACACAAGTAAATGTTACTTCCCATACCATGATCACTCATATTTCAAAGAGTTTTGAGTAGAAAGTTTAAGTTTAAAGGTTGCATGTAAAAGTTTTAGTGAAACTCAAAATACAACCTTGATTCTTGTGAGTTTAGGGTTGTTTTTGAGAGGACTACAAGGAATGGATAAGTGCCAAGTCTTGAGAAGGAAACTCTTGATGATTAAATGGCCATTCCCATCCATTTTATTCGGCCATGACCATATGGGAGCCGAATGAATGGTCCTTGAGATCATTCTTGTTGTTTTGCTCAAATTTTGCATGTTTATGTGATAATGACTTGAATTTTGTGGTGAAAATTTGATAAAACTCCTTGCATGCTAAGTGATCATCTAGTTATAGATTATTCTAGGCTTACATGTCAATTTTATGGTAGAATATATGTAGAAAATGTGTTGTTTTGGTTTGCAAAACCCAAGGACATGCATGCATGTGGATTTCTCTTAGAATGTTATAAGATTTTGATAATTTGGAAAGATTTTGTTAGTGAGCCTTAATTTCAGTAGGAATAATGTGTTAATATTGATTTATACTTCTTGTTTCATGTTAATAATTCGTGGTTATCTTTTATAAAATGCATATCTTGTGGTTTCAAAAACTTAATGATTGGTGAGTTGAGAAATGTGATCTTTTTTGTTTTGCCATAATTGTACCTTAGGTAAGGATGATCTCACCCAAGGTTATTTTGAGAATAAGGGAGTTAATTCAGTAGAATACCATGTATAAGTCTTGGTTTAAGTATTGAGATGTTGTTAGTTGAGTTTGTCAAGTCAAAACCTTGGAGAAATGAGAGTTATAGTTTCTGCAGAAAATCAGTTTAGTACCCTGAGGTTTAGAGTGAGTTTTGACCATGACATTGATGTGCACTTTGAGGCCCAAGCTACCAGAAGTTAGTATTCGGAGTATATAAAAGGTTTTAGGAGTTTTTTGCAGGTTTGCATATCTTTTGGTTAGGTGCACAAGTAGAATAACAAAATCTGTCCAGCAGGGGACAGTTTTGTTGCAACTTAGAAATAGGAAGTTTTGACCATGTCATGGGTAGGCCCTCATTAGTCCCTATTGGGCCTTAGTTAGAGGGAGTGTCAGAGAAGTTTTTCCAACCATAGTTCATAGGATATGAGTTATAACCATGTGTCACAAGTTAATTCAAATCAGGGCGTTTTCTGCCCAGAAAAACAGGGGAACCTTGGACTTTTAGCTTAGGCCCAAGAAGGCCCAAGCCAGGCCCTTGAGCCACATCAAGTTTGTGAGATGCCCTTAGGTCAGGAGAGTCTTGTGTAAAAGTTTTGAAGGAAAACTTGTAGTTTAAGAGTGTCTAATGCACTCAAGAAACTATAGTTGTCATTCTGAAATTTGCACCAGCGAGCGTTTTCACTTATCACATAGTTTTAGAATACTTGGAAGTGAGTATTAGGTCGACCACCATAGTTGTATGATGATATAAGGTCAGTAGAGATAAAGGCACAAGTGAGGGTCAATAGGTTTTGGATAATTTAGGAAAGGCACATCGAGTTAGGAAGCCAAAATTAGAAGACCTTGTCTAGTTTAGCGACCAAGTGACTTAAGTGGTGAGTCGAGATCATCCAAGCCTAGTGTTGTATTATGGTATATATGGTGTTATTTGGTGTTAATATATGATATGTGAATATGTGGCTATGTGTCTACTTTTGTAATTTAAAAGTGAATATAAAATTAAGTGTGTATAGGCCTAAGTGCCATCCGTGTTTAATTTCAAGTTGTAAATAGGTTAAGATGGTAAGAATATATTATAATGAGGATTATTATTATTATGTAGGATCTCGAGACGAGGGAAAACTTGCCATAAAGGTCGAGTGAAGCTCCAGTTGCTCCTACCAGTCAGACCAGACCAGCCTTTCTCAAGGCAAGTGATTCAACTTGACCTTCGTATTTACTGCTAATAGTTCATACATTGCTACAACTATCCTATGTCATTTGATATATTAAATCAAGCGTATCTTATGTTTATCTTTGAATTATATAGAGATGCCATGAACCCTCGAGTACGTATTGCAAGTAGTTCAAAAGTCTTTTCATGATAGTTGAATGCCATGACAAAATAAAGAGTTGTTATAATACTTGATTGATCCTCTTGATTAACATGCTAATGATTCCTAAGTATTAATATCTCACCCTAAAACTTGAACCCCTATAGAACCATACCTTGAACTCTGATAGTCAGATACTTACCAACGTGATTCCTCATTGATTGATACCCTCTTTCTTATCCTAAAGCTTGACAATTCTGATATATCCTGAGTTAAAGATCATTTCTGCATACCCTAACACCCTTAGTATTCATGAAGCCTACCTTCTTGATGATCCAGCACTTGAACCTTGATGAGAAACCATTGCTTAAAGCCCATTTGGCATTACCCTTTTATAATATCCAATAGCCTCACTGAATTCCCTTGTCTAAATCTTTGAGATATGAAAACCATTCAGTTACTTTAATAGAGTATAGTTTTGTGAATCATGGCCCTGAGATTTAGTACCATATTTCCCGTGTTTCGAGTTGATCTATATTCCCTTAATAAAAAAAATGTTTACTGTTAAAAGAGATTTTGTTATAATTCGGCATCAGTTTTTGAAATAAATAAAATGTGGGTTTTCAGTCCCAAAGGGGGATAAATGTTTTCCTTGAATAGTGGATCTGGACTGAGACGCGAGTCCTTTCCACACTTATAATAGGCTTAAAAGTTGCCTAGGGATTCCCGTTAATGTATTAGAACACAGCGAGGTTCGAGATTACTTCACGGCTGATCACAGGCTGTAATCCGTAGCGTCATAAAAATGATTTTGATTAAGACATGATTTTAAAATTGTTTTGATACAAGCAAAATGATGCCATCTCACACAGTTTTATCTCTCGTTACCATTGGTTATGTCTTTCCATTGTCATTCTTTAATGTATATCTCGATTTATGTTTTGTGTCGTACTGTTTGCACTTGTTGAGCATTTGGCTCACTCCTTGCTTTACCCTGATATTATAGCTAGCAGCTATGGTTAGATTCAAGCAGACTGCCCGTAAGACCTGTGATGCAGATGCTTATGTTCGAGCTCAGGTAGAATAAGTGATAGTAGTTTGTGTGAGGACTCGGTGTTCAAAATCAGATGTAATAGTTGGTAGTGTTGGGCTGTTCCAAACCCTAAACTGTAAGATCTTGGATTTGGTTGTGTTATCTCTTTTAAAATTTTGTAATAGCTATATTTAATTTGCTGTTTAAGTTGGGGGCGTGACATGATTTCTGAATTTTATAAAATCCCAAAATTAAATATTGAAATAATAAAATCATAAAAATAATTTTAGAGACAATCCACATATTTACACATATAAACTTGTATTAAATCCACTTTTAAAAGTGAAAACAATTCAATGCAAGTCCATAATTAATTACACAAACCACCCTGGACACCATAATTCACACCCATAGATAAACGTAAAACAACCCATAGTTGACAGAGGTTATACATATATATTATTCATTTAATAATTCCATAAATACACTTTAATTAAATATAAAAGTATGCGAGTTGTTACATCCTTTCCCCTTAAAAAGATTCTGTCCTCGGAATCTGACTTAACTAAATAAGTGAAGATATTTGTCAAGCAATCTCGACTCTAACTTCCAGGTAAACTCTTCGACTCAAGGTATTATTCAAGGCATACTTACTATATACATAAATTCATTATTAAGGACTCGCTCTCAACGATCTAGGATTTGGATCAATTATTTTGCGCAAAACAACTTTGGATAGGAGCCCATTGGCTCCCAATTGATAACTTGGTTCAAATCAGCTACTTATCACCTTAATATTAATACGCAGAACATATTATATACACATACTGCAGTTGTAGCGGCAACATCAACTCATGGGCAACTTTACTTATGTTTATTTATATCTCTAACGGTTCAATACATTTAGGACTCTACTTGTCCCTCCTATTTAAACTTAACCAATCTCTTTCAAGGTGAAACTCTTGCCTGTCCCACGATCCTAAGTCTATATATTCATATTCTTTCGATATAAATCCGCTTTCTCTCATTGTCTCTTCTGAGTTGTTCCAACTCTTTTCCGAGTCAACACCAACACACTCTTGATGTACTGACTTAATTCAGGACTTAACAATATCTCTACTCCCACTTTCTCTTAATAGAGGGAGGACTTACGCTTATGTCCGCACAACACTTCGCAAGGTAGCATTCTCTTACTAATAGGGTAACTATTATCATAGAAAACTCAATCCATGGTAGGTGATTACCGCAATTTCCTCTTTAAACCCATCATAATATTCTTTACATATATTATATTTTCTGAACCACCTTCTCACTTTGACCTTTTAGCTAAGGATAATAGGCAGTACTCATCTTCAACTTAGTTCCAAATATTCGAACACCTCCTATTCCTTTCCATCAGTAGGGCTAGAAAATAATCTCATATACTCACTTCTTATCACCTTCAGATACTCATCTTCAACTCCCACAGTTTCCAATTCCTTTACAATTTCCTTAGCAATCTTAACCAGATTTAATCATTTTTTTTCTCTGCACGAGACATAAACTACTACACTGGCTTTGCTTAGATGGTTGTTAGTGAAATACTCAAAATCTTTTGTTATCTTCAACCAAAATTCATACTTTAAAACTTAGCGTATAATTGCTTCCCTTCTAATCTTCGTAGGGAAATCCTTGGACGTTCTACACAGACTTTCTTGATCCTTAGATAGATGAGGATGTTATCAATAAATACAATTTTCTTATCTAAGTACTCCTTATACACCATGTTCTTAATTCATGATAGACCACCGATGCACATATTACTCCACATAATATCACCAGAACTTGCAATGTTCATAACTCATCCTAATCGCAATCTTTGACATGTCCTCAGGCTGTAGCTTAAGTCAACCCCGTAAAAATCAAATATTCCTTAAATTAGGTTACAAAGTACTTAATTCTTACTAGGGGTTACTTATTCTTATTCGTCATTTTATTAGACTCCCGATAATCAATACACAATCTCATAATTTCATTCCTCTTTCCTAGAAACATCACTGGTGCACCCCAGAAAACTATATCTGGTATACTCACTTCCATTTCTAATAACTTTTACCATTATCAAACTAATTATTTTGTTCCACTGTGTCTCCTGTCATAGGACTTACAATCTACTGCTGACTTGACTGATTGAGCTGGGATGGAAGTAGCACTAGTCCTAGCCTGAAATAAACTCTGTCTCCGGAATCCTTTACTCCTATTTCGGCCAAACCGATTCTCAAATTCCTGACTGGATTCTCCTTGGTCTACCTTGTCCTTAACACCTTCTGACTTCCTTTTCTTATCACTTTCTTCCTTAACAGCCAACTTCTGGTCACTTTCCATCACCAGGGCGGCCTGAACCATAGAGGAGTATGTCTTGAGTTGCCATGCCACAACTCCTCTACGAACCTCAGGCTTCAACCCTTGCTGAAACCTCCTTGCTTTCTGAATTTTCGTACTTATATACTCAGGAACTAATCGGGCCAATTCTGTAAACTTCGCCTCATACTCCAACACACTTCTCTCACCTTGTTTCGGCTCTAGAAACTCGACTTCCAACTGATTCCTTAAACCATCGGGAAAATACTTTTCCAAGAATAATTCTGTAAATCTTGCCCAAGAAACAGGGCCTTCTCCTTCCAACACTCGAGTGGATTCCCACCAATAATTTGCTTCATTCTTAAGAAAGTAACTCGCATAATCGGTCTTAAGATCATCACTTTCTTGCGTGAGGGTAAATGTCTTCTCCATTTCCTTCAGCCAATTTCTAGCAACAACAGGATCCACTTCGCCTTTGAACTCTGGGGGCTTAACAGACTGAAAGGATTTAAATTTAGTAGTTTGGTTTAACTCTCCTTGTTGATGTTGTTGTTGCTGAATCTATTGGATTAACCGCAACTGTTGTTATTGTTGCTTCTACTACTATTTTCTTTAGACTGGATAGCTTTCTTGGGTGGCATTTTCCTGAAATATAACAGGGAATTTATTCAAAACATAATGAGAATGTATAACAAAATATCACCGTTCAAACGGTGCACCTGCATCAGGAAAATGCTGCCCAATTAAAGCACCCATATCCCTATTCTTAGGTTCTATTTATAAAAGATATCTAGATCAGCAACACTAGCAACAATAGCAACGATAACAGTGGCAGAATCAATAACAGCGCAGAAAACTGGAATATAGAGGTACTAAACATTATGGTATGCTTTCTCAATATAACAACAACCGAGCAACCTTTTAGCACCATTAAAGTACAACATTAACAAATTCCATGTACCGCAAACCTAGACGGGCTATCCTAGGCACCACCCAAAAAGGGTAAACTGGTAAGTCAAATTAATCGTAAGAATCATAGACTTGGCTAACGTACTAGCCTGAGGTTCAATCAACCATTCTTCCCAAAGCGACTTCTTATCTCTTACAATTGACCAATCTTGCACGGAGTTAGCTTCTTTAAAACTGCACCCTTCAATATCGAATAATGAATCTTCTCTACCACTTTCGTTTCAGAAGTAACAACTCGATGTAAAACTTCTATTCCTCTGGACAGTCAACTCTTAACTACTTTCGATGACCAGGACTATCTAATCACAAAAGCTACTGACAATCCACTGCCTCGCGACTTCAAATGAAATTTCAAAGTCAAAGAATCAATGATGCAGGGAGGACAAAAGAAGAAAATATAGGTATGACTGAGAACAATCGTACAAGTACATAAGATGGCCAGTCTTAGTACCATACGGTCACAACACATAATTCGGTGGCGTCCCACCAGACCCTTTTGTCACATAGACAAATGGTCAATTCATATGCATTGTTTGCCCCAATCACCCGAAAAAGTCATCGAGGAATGAAACAATGTTCAGATAAGAAATTCACAAGTAGAAAAGAAAGAATCTGATTGGTAATGAGATCAACAGAACCCTGAGTAGCTTACTTCGGGTTCACAACTTCCTCACCGGAAATATAAGCAACTTATGGAATAAGAAACAGTTACTCTGGAGACAACATACATTTCAAGGAATAAATAGAAGGGTTCAAAAATACCACCTCCCGTTCTGATCCACATTCACTATGAAACTTGGACATCATAGTAGCCAATGACTATTATCATACTATCCGAACTCACCGAGGTCACACAATCGGGCCAATAACATCCCTTGACATAGAATAGGTAATATTTGGAAATAACGTTGGCTTCTTCTCAACTGACACAACAAGGGCCCGCTTAATGCTGAATTTCCGTAATCCGACTCATTTTCTCGAGAGGACAACTAGAAATCTCTATCGAACATTACTAATAATACATATACGAAGGAAACATAATCTAGGTTAGGGCAGTTCCAGTCAATCCTCAATAAATGTCAGGGTTACGCTTCTGAAACCCTTGACTAAACTCATAGACTCACTCCTCTAATTGAGTTGCTGACTCACCTCTATTTACGAACCTTCCTTCACTCTTTTGACTCTACCCATAACCTAAATCAGGGACTCAAACCTGTAGCTCTGATACCAACTGTGACGGCCTCAACCCCGGGGTCAGGAGTTGACGTCATTAATAATAATAATAACCATCAGAATTCAATCCAAATTATTAATAATACATAACTACGACCCCTTTTACCAAGACCTTTGCCAGGCTTAAGTATGATTTAGGTTACAACTAACAGAATCCAACTTACAACAATCATCTCGACATAGCTAACTTAACACATCAACTCAAAAGACCACCCTTGGTCCAACACAACCATCTCAGAGGAGTCTGACACGACGGGAACTGGAACTCTGCCTCGACTACCACGTAAGAATCTCCTAGGCATCTGCAATACATATATAAAACATTCTGCAAAGGTGAGCAATCAATTGCTCAGCAGTACCACTATATGAATAACAAGTAAAAATGATTTAAAGTAAAGCAGTCATAGGAACAGAATTTATAACTTGCCAGAAACATGTAAAATAGGTATAAACTGGATATCAAAACTAGCATGCTCTGTAAAACAAGATCAACAGTCATGTGTTGTGCATAAAACCATAGTTAAATTTTAGCATGCTATTTTCATTTATAACCTTCCGTTCCCTTACAGGAACCATAAAACCATATGTCCCGTTACGGGGACCCAAAACCATTTGTTCCATTACTGGAATCACAAAATCACAATCAGATATGTATTGGATGTTATCTAGGGACGGTTGATCAGGCCTCCACACAAATTATCTAGGATAGTTGGTCGGGCTATCACACAAAATGTCTAGGAAAGCTAATCGGGCTTTCACACAAAATCACCGGATCCGCAAAGACTAGCTAGGTCTCTGATTATCTATGCTGGACTAATCGGTTATGTAATGCGCGCAACCGAATTAGCCACTTACGCAACGTTATCCAATATCTGATTCGTTTTATCAAGTTTCAAAATAACCTTTACCTATCTCTTATTAAAATTAATTCTGTCACAGCACACTATTCAAATCCTCTTTTCATTTTAAATCACACATTAGAGATTATTTTCAGAAGTTACTTTTCCCCAAAAACACATATTTAATAACATTTTCAAACACAGGGGATATGTAACTTAAAACTTTTCTGTTCCATTACGAGATTAAAACATTAGCTATTCACATATAATGAACCATAAAAGAATGGGCAGGGGTACTTGCCTTGCAGAGCTTTACGACTATCTCTAATTGACCTTGAACTAACTTGGACATTCGGTTTTATCACCTTACTATCAGACTATCCTGGATCCGACTTCAACGTTCGGGTCCTTCGCTTGGAACCTCGCTACGCTTGTCGACTGATCACTAGGTTATCCTTAGTTTGATTTCACTTCTGGAATCCTTCGACTAGAACCAAGAACAGAGAAGAACTATAGTGAATTGGCGGAACAAATTAGATGGGAGAGACCAGGAGGAGAGCCGAGAGCATAGAGAGGGAGTAAGAGAATGTGAGAGAGATAGAGAGAGATGAGGGAGAAAGAAGAGGTCTGTGTGTGCTGTGTTTTTTTTTAAACTGAAAAATCCCCAGCAACTAACACGTAGCAAATGTAATTTCCACACCCCCGAATTAACTGCCACGTGTCCTTTTTACTACCTGCAAGCCTGGTTTTTTTTCTATCCGTATTTTAAAATTTAACGACCTAAGTTGTGGGTGAAACTAACCCGAAAATTACCAAGATAATTTTAAAATATCAAAAATATTCCAAAGTTATTAAAAATAATTTTTTCATAATTTTTAAAGTATTTTTGAAACACAACTCGCACCCGCATTTCGCAATTAACGAACCAGGTTGCACTTACAATAATTTCAGAAAATCACAAAAATAGTCTTTAAATGTTATGAATATCCCGAAGTTTATAAAAATATGAATTTCATAATTTTAAAATAATTTCTGAAGTGCAATTTATACCCCCTTTAATCAATTAAATGAATCGACGTGCGAGTGAAATTAATCCCTAAAATTACCAAAATAATTTTAAAATTCTCGGAATATTCCAAACTTAAATAAATATGAGTTTCATAATTTTCAAAGAATCTCGGAGTTAAACACAGATTTTACGAATAAATACAATCATAAAATCACTCAGGGCTAAATAATTAATGAAATATTGATTTCTGAATTTTATAAAATCCCAAAAATAAATATTGAAATTATAAAATCATAAAAACAATTTTAGAGACAATCCACATATTTACACAGATAAACTTGTATTAAATCCACTTTTAAAAGTGAAAACAATTTAATGCAAGTCCATAATTAATTACACGAACCACCCTGGACACCATAATTCACACCCATAGATAAACGTAAAACAAAGCTGACAGAGGTTATACACATATATTATTCATTTAATAATTCCATAAATACACTTTATTTAAATATAAAATATGCGAGTTGTTATAGCATCTACCATTGACAGTATTTCCTGATGAGTTTGTTTTTCCTGTAGTAGTTGAACAGAGTTAGTATGAAGATCACTCTGAGCAATATTAACAATGATTTGTGCAGCCTCGGTGTCTGCATCTTCCCTTTGAGAAGATGGTTCTTGTGTGACTGGATATGTTGCAATTGTTAAATCCCTTTGAGATTTAGGTTCTTGTGTACTGACATCCTTGGTAAGAGGCTGAGTCTTCTTTTTCTTTCTGATGTATCCAACTACTTCTTCACTTTTTCTTTTCAACTGACTCTTTGCAGTTGTCTTGAGTGCACCAGTTGCTTCAATTACTGGAAGCTTGTCGAGCAGATCACTAGCATCAGTAGTAGGCTCTTTGGTTCCAGTAATGTCAACAGAATCATCTGGATGTTGATCAATGGATTTATTGATTTTTGACAAAGACCCTATTGGCATCTGATCATCTAAGTCAGAATCATCTTATATGATCAGTCTTCTTTTCCTGATTGGAAAACAGTCTTCTTTCTTCTCACTCTCACTCAGTGAGGCTTGTTTAGCTTTCTGTCCAGATAAAACAGATTTCTTAAACATCATTTTCTTTGTTACAACTGATGTCTTTTGAGAGACAGCAGAGGAGGCTAATTTAGAAGCTGAGTGTGTTTGTTGTTTGGAAGAAGAAATGATTGGGTTAGAAACAAGATGGGTGGTTTCTTGATTCTAAGTATCAGGAACTGTGACAGAGGTGCCAGTATCAGGATTTGCAGGCACTTGTGTAGGAGTAGGTCTATTTCTGAAGAGAAATTTCCTGACCTCTCTAGGAAGAAAGGGAGGTCCTGAAAATTTATTCTTTTCATCCCTTTTAATATGATCAGTGATTGCTTTTTCAAAAATTTGAAAAACAGGGAGTAATTCATCATTATCAAAGATAACATTAGGGCATAGAAAATTAAAAATCAGTTGTAGAAATCTAGTATACCCTATCACTCCTGAAGCATCTGCTATCCTGGCAATTATAAATTGTAATATAGTATTACCATAATCAAAATTACCAGAGTAAAGAAGAGAGTACCCAATTTTCAGAGAAGTGGATGGAAGAGCATCAAAAATTTTTATCTTATTCAAGAGACACCTACTGATGCAATCAAATAAAAAGTTTCATTCTCTTTTCAGTTTAGTCCTTGCCAGTTTTCCAATGGTTGTGATTTCTCCTTGATAGCCTAAAGTCCTTAGCATATCAAACAGCTGTTCAGTGGTATAAGTATCTGGAGCACCATCAAGGGCAGGCAATCTCAAGGCTTGGAGCAGAATATAAGCATCAACTTCATATCTTTTGCCATCATACTCAAAAGAAAAGCCAGTGTTTGTTGAATTTACCAAAGTTTTATTCCATACCTGCATGAAAACCCTGTATGACACCTTGACAGGATTCGTAAGAGCATATCCAATTGGACATTGAAGTAGAAAATCCTGAATATCATGAAAAGATGTTGGTAGCTGCTGATGTGTAAGCAGAGCTAAGTAATTGTTAGTGCCAAATGTATTTCCATGAATGATTGTGGTTTGGCTGAAGAGTGGTGAAACTTCAGACGATATCATGATGTGTATAGCTTGAGAGAGAGAGTATAAATGAGATGTACACAATGAAACTATGTGTATGATGAATTGTGTCACATAATTTATTCTAGTTTTATAACTTTACTACTCTGGAGTATGTATAATACATTCATATGAAGAAGGTAATTTAGTGAATTTGACTTTGAACAGGTAACAATTACTGAGTAATAGAATTTGACGGTGGAGTAAATTGCGGAAGTAAAGACAAAATATATACAGATATGTCAAGACACAACTATAGAAATTTGTTTATCAGAAAATCCACCATTTATGATTAATTAAGTGAGACACTTAATTTTCAGCAAGAAAACTACTCATAAATTAATTAAGACTAATAATCTGAATTAGAACATGCTGACCTGTCGTCAGTATTTGAGACCTCGTTTCTGTAAGGATTTGACAAACTCAGGATATGTCGATTTGAATTCAACAGTTGTATGTCAAAGCATCACAATTATTAGCAAACCACAATTTTAATCAAAACAATCATCAAGATATACAGTTTAAGTGGATGATGTAAAGATTAACAGGCTTCAAAAAGAACATTCACATGCATACATAGCAAAATAAGCATAGGCTAAAGCTTGTAATCAAAAGAAATTTCATTAATATATCAGAAGAGTACATTTCATGAAATTTGTGGATTACATGCAGAAGAAATTACAAGATAGTCCTAGTCTAAGAAGATGAACATCAACAGTCTTAATCAAAGAACTAAGGCTGTTGATGTTGATTAGTTCCTCCTACTATCAAGACGGATGATCCGTTCTTGCTGAAGAAGAGCCTCTTGACGTGCTTCTTCCAAGCGATCAAGATGGAAATGATAGTCCATCTCAAAGAACAGGAGATTTGTCTAAATCTCTTGTGGAACCAAGTTCCACATCTCATCGGGAATGGCGGTGATGTGCCATTCCTGCTCCTGGTCATCACAACTGAACTTTACGTTAAAGTTTTCAAAGTTCATGAACATGTTTACAAGAACCATTTTTGTGATAGGAGAAAATCGTGAGAAATAAATGAGAGAAGATCATTTTGTGTGAGAATAGGAGATGATATGACTGAGCTGAAATGACAGTTAAATAGCCAAAGGAATATCAAGGGACTAGGAGACTGATCAATTATTAAGTGAAAAGTTAACTTAATGAATTAACCAAAAGATGTCTTGTTAAGGCGTGTCTCCCTAGACTGATTTATAATGATGACAATGATATATTTATTTATACATGTACATTTAGCAAATAAATTCACTTAATTTATCATGCATAAAAAATGAAATACATCAAATATTCCTGGCTTAATATCTAAAATAACATCTAGGACATATCAGGATTTGATCAAATATAAATTGAAAGAAATTTATTTGTCCCAACTAACCATACCCAGTTTATTTACAAGCTTTGTAAATGTTGCTTTAGGTAATGGCTTTGTGAAGATATCAGCCTGCTGCTGATCAGTAGGAACAAAATGAAGCTTTATGGTTCCTTCCATGACATGCTCTCTTATGAAGTGATATCTGATATTGATGTGTTTTGTAAGAGAGTGTTGCACCGGATTTCCTATCATAGCAATAGCACTTTGATTATCACAATAAATAGGAATTTCTGAAAATGATAATCCATTGTACATGAGCTGATTTCTCATCCATAACAACTGAGCACAACAACTCCCAGCTGTAATATATTCAGCCTCAGCAGTTGAAGTAGAAATAGATTTCTGCTTCTTACTGAACTATGAGACTAATCTGCCTCCCAAAAACTGACAGCTTCCTGATGTACTCTTCCTATCTATTTTGCATCCAGCAAAATCAGCATCTGAATAACCACATAATGCAAAATCAGCTTCCCTTGCATACCAAAGTCCAAGTGAAACAATACCCTTGAGGTATTTGAAAATTCTCTTTACTGCAATTAGATGTGGCTCCCTTGGATTTGCCTGAAATCTTGCACACAAATAAGTGGCAAACATAATGTCTGGCCTACTAGCAGTTAGGTATAAAAGAGAACCAATCATACCTCTGTAGCTTGTGACATCAACTATTGTACCTTCATGAGGATCAAGTTTTGTAGCAGTTGCCATAGGATTACTTGCCGTTGCACTTTCTTGCATATTAAACCTCTTCAGTAGATTCCTTGTGTACTTGGACTGATTAATATAGATGCCATTATCAGTCTGTTTAATTTGTAAGCCTAGGAAATAGCTCATCTCTCCCATCATACTAATTTGATATCTTGATTGCATCAACTTTGAAAACTTATCACACAGTGTTTGATTAGTCGATCCAAAAATGATATCATGCACATAAATTTGAACTAAAAGCAAATCTTTACCTTTATTCAGATAAAATAAGGTTTTATCTATTGTACCTCTTTTGAATCCACTTTCAAGTAGAAACTGAGCAAGGGTTTCATACCATGCTCTAGGTGCTTGCTTCAGTCCATAGAGTGCTTTATCAAGTCTATAAACATAGTCAGGATGTTTAAGATCCACAAATCCTGGTGGCTGTTCAACATAGACTTCCTCTTCAAGTTCTCCACTAAGAAATGCACTCTTGATATCCATCTGGAAGACTTTAAACTTCTTGTGAGCAGCATATGCCATGAAGATTCTGATTACTTCCAGCCTAACAACAGGAGCAAATGTCTCATCATAGTCAATACCTTCCTATTGGGAATAACCTTTAGCCACCAATCTTGCCTTGTTTCTGATGATTGTTCCATCAGAATCAGTCTTATTTCTCAAGACCCACTTTGTGCCTACAATTGACATGTTCTTAGGTCTAGGCACCAGCTTCCATACTTCATTTCTTTCGAACTCATTCAATTTTTCGTGCATAGCAATGACCCAATCTGCATCCTTGAGTGCATCTTCTACTTTCTTTGGTTCTTCTTTTGAAAGTAGATTATGATATAAACATTCATTTTGAGTTGCACTTCTTGTCTTTACACCATTATCAGGATTTCCAATGATCAGATCAGGAGAATGATATTTAGTCCATTTTCTGGCACTGAGAAGTGTCCTTCTGGAGCTAGATGTTCCTCGTGAATTGTATGCCTCATCAAATGCATTTGAGGCTCCCCCTAAATCTGTTGTGTTCTCTCCTGATGAAATATTGGGACTTGACTCATGTTCATCTGATGTTGAATCAGCATCGGATTGTGAGATATTAGATTGAGAAGAACCTTGAGATGATTCTTCAGTATTAATACCATCAGTTGACCCTTGTTGTTGCTCCCCCTCAACATGTGCAGGTTCATTAGTACAATGATTATCTTCAGAATCTGAAGGAGTGTCAGGATTTGGATCATCAGGATTTGACAGTTCATTTGAGTTTGATCCAGATTCCAACAATGCATTTTCATTTGCAAAGATTAGACTTTCATGAGTGTCTTCTTCAAAACCAGGAATCTTCTTATCATCAAAATATACATTTATGGAGACAACTACAGTGTTTGTTCTCAGATTGAAAACTCTGTATGCTCTTGATGGTGAGTACCCAACAAAGATTCTTTCATCGGCTTTTAATTCAAATTTTCCTAGCTGATCAGTATGAGTTCTCAAAACAAAGCACTTACATCCAAATACATGAAGATATTTGAGACTGGGCTTCTTTTTTTTTTAGCATCTGATAAGGAGTAAGACCATGTCTATTTATCAGAGTGATATTCTGAGTATAACATGATGTGTTTACTGCTTCATCCCAAAAGTAAGTGGGTAGTTTTGCTTCTTCTAGCAGAGTTCTGCCAGCTTCAATCAAGGTTCTGTTCTTCCTCTCAACAACACCATTTTGTTGAGGTGTACCAGGAGCTGAGAATTGTTGTTCTATACCTTTATACTTACAGAATTCCTCCATTTTTGAATTCTTGAATTCAGTGCCATTATCACTTCTCAGAGTTTTCACTTTATGGGTGGATCCATTTTCAATTTGCCTTATGTGATCCAGAAGAATTTCTGGAGTTTCATCCTTCCTGTGTAGAAAATAGAACCAAGTATCTCTAGTGAAATCATCAACAATTACGAGTGTGTACCTTTTCTTGTTGATGGACATTATGTTCATTGGTCCAAAGAGGTCCAAGTGTAGCATGTGATATGGGTCAGAAATAGAGAATTATGTTTTGCTCTTGAAAGATACTCTTCTTTTTATGGACTTTTGGCTAGCATCACAAAGACCATCAGATGAGTATAGCATATTTGGTAATCCTCTTACAAGCTCCTTCTTGGCAAGTTCATTGATTGAATTGAAGTTGAGATGTGAGAGCTTCTTATGCCAGTTCCAGCTCTCATCTACTGATGCCTTAGAGATAAGACAAGTAGCTTCCTTTTCAAAACTTTCATGTAGCCTTGCTTCATATATGTTACCATGTCTGTATCCTATCAAGACAATTTTCTTTGACTTATTATGAACAACTTCACAGTGTGAGTCATAGAATACCACATGATAACCTCTGTTAGTGATTTGACTGATACTGAGAAGATTGTGCTTCAGTCCTTCCACCAGAGCTACATTCTCTATTGCTACTTTTCCAATTATCAAGTTGCCATATCCCAGAGTGTGTCCTACATTTCCATCTCCATAAGATACATCTGGGCCAGCCTTCTTCTCAAATTCTGACAGCAGGGGTTTATTTCCAGTCATGTGTCCTGAACATCCACTATCCAAGACAAGTGTATTTTTCTTGTTACCCTGCAATCAAAAGAATAATTAATTAGAAGGTTTTTAAGGACCCACACTTGTTGGGCCCTTTTTTTGGACAACTTAAGCCTTTGTATGTCAGGAGTACTTCTGACAGTTTTTCCTTTGTCAAGATTGTCTTGTCAGAAGCAGATTTAGTAGAACCAAGAGAATTAAACACACAAGCAACTTTATTAAATTTAGGCAAAGGTTCATAATAGTTGTGATACAGCTTGTGATATGAACTATAAGTATAGATCGAATTCTAACTACTACCATAATGAAAACAAGGATTTTGTGGTTTATAAAATACTGATCTACCCCTAACATCAGACTCAGGAATAGCAGTTTTCAATTTCTTACTCCTCTTGCAATCAATAGCAAGATGATTAGTATTTCCACAGTTAAAACAAGTTTTTCTAGGAGCATTGGGAACAATCTTGTAATTTGAATCCTTAGAAATACCTTGCTTACCATTCCTGTTTCTTTTAGGACTTTTTACTTGAGGTTTGTCACTAACCTCAGATAATTTCTTTTTTAATTGTCTTGCTGACAAAAGTCCTATGTTCTTTTATTTCTTAACAGTCTTAATGGTTTCCTTGCTCTCCTTTCTTTGAGATTTATTACTTACCAATTTTCCTTGTGATACTGATGTTGAACCCTTTTCAAAGATGGATTTGGGTTCATCAGCTTCTGTAGAGATAAACTTAACAGGAGTCTTAAGGGAAATTTTATTTTCAGTGTCAACATCTTTAACTCCATCTTTATAGCCTAGGCATTCTTTCCAATTTTTCTTTGAGATCATCTCATGAACCTTTTTGCCTTAATCAGTCCAGGCTTTAAGGGTTTTCCTCTCATTTTATAAATCCTTTTCTAATATACTCTATCTAGCTTCAAGGATCTTTACTGTATGTTTAGCTCTCTCACATTCTTTCTTCAAATCAATCTGATTTATTAAGTCAGTCTCAAACTATACATTCCTAGATTTCAAGATCTCAATTTCAGTTATAAGTCTATCATTTTCTAGAGTCTTATTTTTAAAATTACCATGCATGGATTTAAGAATGGATTTCAACTCAGATATATCTTCAGTATCAAAAGAGAAGAAAGAAGTTGGTACCTTAGACTCAGAGGAAGTAGGATCATCAAGACTAGCCATCAGTGCATAGCAAGTGTCTTCATTTTCAGAATCAGAGGAGTCCATCCAATTCTTGCTTGATGTGATCAGGGCTTTGTTCTTCCCTTTATCATGCTTTGTTTTATTGCACTCTGTGGCAAAGTGACCAGGTTCATCACAGTTGTAGCACTTGATCTTTATCATGTCTACCTTTTCAGCTTAGAGTATTTTCCATCTTTTCTTCCAGTTGACTTCCTTTCACCTCCAGTGAACTTCTTCCTGAAGCTTCTTTTGTTCTTAGACTTCCTGAATTGCATCCTCCTGAAGCCCTTAACCAGCAATGCGGCCATTTGCATGACATCAGAATCTGTCATATTCTCATCAGCTCAGAATCAGTATCATCATCAGGATTTGATAATGAATCATCAGTATCTGATTCTGGAAAATTGTTCTTCTTTATTACAACTCCAACAGACTTTTCTTTGAAGCTTTATCATTTAATTTCAAAGCAACAGATTTCCCTTTGCTGCTTTTCCTTTCTTTCCTTTGCTGGACTTCCAAATCATGAGTTCTCAGCATGCCATAGACTTCATCCAGAGTAATTATTTCCAAATCATACTGATGTCGTATGATTGAAGTCTGAGTCTCCCATTCTTCACTCAAGGCTCTTAGAAACTTGGTGTTTGAATCCTATCGATCATACACATTTCCCACCAAAGACAGATTATTCAGCAGGGTCGGAAATATGTCATAGATGTCAATGAGACTTTCATGAGGCTTGGCCTCAAAGTGTTCATATTTTTGAATTATAACAACCCTTCTGTTCTTCTTGATGGCCATGGTTCCTTGACATTGAGTTTCCAGAGCATCCCAGATCTCTTTGGCAGTCTTGTAGGCTATAACCCTGTTTGACATCACAGAATCAAGACTGTTATGCAAAATGTTTCTTACCTTTGCATCTTTCAGCACAACTACTTTCTCTTCTGGTGTCCACTCACTCTTCTCCTTTAGCTGATAGTGTTCAGCAACAGTAGGAGTTGCAGGCACCAGTTTTGTTGGCATTTATGGTCCATCATTAATTACGTCGAGATAATCTGGATCTGTAGCTTCTAGGTGCATGAGCATCTTCACCTTCCATGTTGGATATTCAGTCTTTTTCAGAATGGGGATTTTAATACTTTTATACTTGTTCAGAGACATGTTTAGATCGTTTCTGATTGTAAGTTTATCAGTGAGGTCTGATACCAATTGTTGCTCAGTAAAGATACAATTGTTTAAGGGGGGTTGGATACAATTGTATAAATGTTTCGAACAAGTAATAAAATATAACAGCTTTTTATATATCAGATAAAAACTGTTACAAAACTCTCTCAAGAAATACTGATGTTCTTGAGAGCTGCTAGGTCGAATGATACTCGAGATCGATACACTAAGTGATGACCTAAATTGTGTTTATATACTACACAGCTACAACAAATCAATCTAAGATACGCATTATCAAAAGCTAACTGAAACTGATACATATCTTCAACTGAATAGATAAAGTCCTATAACTCAGTTGTAAAAGATATCTACTCCACAATACAAGGAACAGAACAAATCTTCTAAGCTGACTGTCTTCAAATACTGATGATAACCAATGCTGATGATGTGTCAAATCCTGACGACACATCAAATACTGATGACACCAAACAGCTAGATCCTAAGCTTCTTCTGATCATTGAGAATTCAATATGTAACATAAGGTTTTGTTGATTTCATTGTAAACCAGGTTTCCCCTCCCCATCCATTGAATTTCCATTTAAACATTCTTTCTTACCTCAGTAATTCCATTGGTCGATTGGGGCAGATAATGCATATGATTGACTATTTGTCTATATGATAAAGGGTCTGGTGGGATGCCACCGAGTTATGTGTTTTAAACTATGCAGTACTAAGATTGGCCATCTTATGTACTTGTATGGTTGCTCTCAGTCATATTTATATCTTATTCATCTTTCCTTCCACTATAATTAATTCCTTGATTTTGAGATTCCATTTAATATTCCATGGAAATAAATCTCTTCAGTAACCTCTGCAGTAGATATTCCTGGTTATTGAAGGTAAATAAAAGTTGACTGTAAGGAGAAATAAAGGATCTATATCAGTTTGCTATTTCAGAAATGAAAATAGCAGAGAGGATTTAGGATCCAATAGTGAAGTTCATATCTTTAGAAAAGTTAATGCAGTGATGGACGAGTCCCTTGTAGGTGATATACAATCACCTTTTGAAGAATGGTTGGTTGAAACTCGGACTAGTGTGCCTAATAGAGTCCATAGTTCTCTTAGTTTTACTTGGTTTACTAGTTTGCTCTATGTAGTTTGTGGCTGATATAGTCAGCCAAATTTTGTTATATATTAGATTAGTTAAGTTGTTGTAAATTTTTTTGCAGTGGGGGGACGTTCATCAGTTGTTGTTATATTGTGGAGCTATACAATGATATCTAGTATCTTTATATTCCAGTTTTCCTGCGCTGTTGTCGATTCTGCTACTATCATTATTGCTATTGTTGCTAGTGTTGCTAATCTAGATATCTTTTATAAATGGACCCTGATAATTAGGACATGGGTATTTTTATTGGGCAGCATTTTCCTGATACAGGTGCACCGTTTGAACGGTGATATTTTCTGTCATACACTCTTGTCATGTTTTTGAATAAATCCCCTGCTATGTTTCAGGAAAATGCCACCCAAGAAAGCTACCCAGTCTAAAGGAAATAGTAGTAGTTTTGTTGATGGTCCAGCTATAAATGAAATTCTAGATTTGTTGCGCCGGAAGCAACAACAACAGCAGCAGTTAATCCTACAGATTCTGGAGCAGTAACATTAGCAAAAAAAGCAAAACCAAACTATTAGTTTTAAGTCCTTTCAGTCCGTTAACCCCCAGAGTTTAAGGGCGAAGTGGACCCTGTTACTGCATAAATTGGCTTAAGGAAATGGAAAAGGCTTTTACCCTCACTCAAGTAGGTGATGATCTTAAGACGGATTATGCGAGCTATTTTCTTAAGGGTGAAGCAAATTATTGGTGGGAATCCACTAGTACGTTGGAAGGATAAGGTCCAGTTTCTTGGACCAGATTTACAGAATTGTTCTTGGAAAAGTATTTTCCAGATTGTCTATAGAATCAGTTGGAAGTTAAGTTTTTAAAATTGAAACAAGATGAAAGGAGTGTGTTAGAGTATGAGGCCAAGATTACGGAATTGGCCCGATTAGTTCCTGAGTACATACGTACAGAAACCCAGAAGGCAAGGAGATTTCAACAAGGGTTGAAGCCAGAAATTTGTAGTGGGGTTGTGGTGTTGCAACTCAAGACATATCCTTCTGTGGTTCAGGCCGCCCTATTAATTGAAAATGATCAGAAGTTGGCCGTCAAGGAAAAGGGTAATAAGAAGAGGAAGTCTGAGGGTGTTATTGACAAGACGGATCAAGGAGAATCCAGCCAGAAGTTTCAAAAATGGTTTGGCCGAAACAGGAATAAAAGATTCAGGAGACAAAGTTTCTCCCAGGATAGGCCTGGTGCTACTTCAATTGCTTCCACTCCATCCTAGTCAGTCAAGTTGGCAATGGATTATAAATCATGTGGTAGGAGACATAGTGGTTCGTGCAAAAAGGATGTTCATTGTTTCAAATGTGGCCATAAGGGTCATTATACGTCAGAATGCAAGCCAAAAAATCCAGGTGTTACTTGTTACAACTGTGGAAAGGTTGGGCATATTGCGAAGAGCTTTGGAACAGTTACTCAAGGTACTGCATCCAAAGGACCAGTATCTAGCACCGCCAGGCTAGAACCTTCAAAATGACCAAGAGATTCAACGCCTAGGACTCGGACGTAGTTGCAGGTATGCTTTATTTCAACTTCGTACTTGTTAAAGTTTTATTTGATTTAGTAGCGTATAAGTCCTTTATTTCAAAATAATATGTGAATAAAATGGATTTGATGTTAAAATACTTACCAAGCCAGTAACCATAGAAGTGGTCAATCAGGATAGAATTTTAGTGAGTCAACTTTATCTTAACTATCAATTAAAAATCCACGGGCATTCTTTTCGGCTGAGCTGATACCCTTTGAGCTAGGAGAGTTCAATGTGATTATAGGAATGGATTGGTTGTCCCAACATAAATCAAATATTGACTGCAAGAAAAAGAAGATGGTGATGTTTACAGAGGATAACATCAGGGTAAATTATCAAAGACAAAGGCAGGAGAAAGAATTTCTCTCGATATTGAAGGTAAAGAAACTGTTTAGACAAGGATGTGAGGGTTATTTAGCCCACATAGTAGACACTGAAGAAGAGGAACCTAAGTTGGACGAGATTCTAATAGAAATGGAATTTTTGGACGTCTTTTCAGACGAGTTACCAGGATTGCCATCAAATTGTGAGATTCAGTTTTCTATTGACCTAGTACCCGGAGCCAAACCAATGTCAAAGGCTCTATATTGTATGGCCAACGGGAATGAAGGAATTAGTTAAGCAACTGCAAGAGTTATTGGATATGGGAGTGAGCATACCAGATATATCCCCGTGGGATGCACCAGTGTTATTTATGGAAAAGAAGAATGAAATTATGAGATTATGTGCTGATTATCAGAAGTTTAATAAGTTGACCCTTAGGAATAAGTAACCCTTACCTAAAATTGATTACTTATGTGACCTAATTAAAGGAACGTGTTATTTCTCGAAGGATGACTTAAGGTCAAGCCTGAGCTCGTACCAAAGACTGCGCTTAGCACAAGATACGGACATTGCAAATTTCTGGTGGTGCCATCCGATTAAAAAATGCACCAGCCGTCTTACGGGTCTAATGAACATAGTGTACAAGAAGTACTTGGATAAGTTGTAATTGTTATTATTGATAACATCCTCGTCCATTCAAGGGATAAAGAGGACCAAGCCGAACACCTGAAGATTTCTCTATGAAGGATTGGAAAACAACAACTATATTCTAAATTTTCAAAGTATGAATTTTGGTCAGAATTAATTAGAGACTACGATTGTTTTGTTAATTACCACCCAGGTAAGGTCCGTTTAGTAACAGATGCCTTGAGTATAAAAGAAAGATTGAATATCATTAGGATTGCTGAAGAATCAACAAAGGAGTGGAAGAAGTTAGAAATTGAAGTTCGAGTGCCCAAAGGTAATAAGGAGCAATTGTATGAGATCACTTCTCAGTCAGAATTGATGGATGGAATCGAGAAGTACCAAGAAGAGGTCATGAATCAAGAATTAGACAGTTTGACTAAAGAAGAAATTTGTACTCAAATTTATAGCAAATGTATATTTAATTTTCCTCGAGAATATGGATTCCCAATGTAATTGAGCTGAAGAATAGAACTTTGTGAGAAGCCCAAAATTCTAAGTTTCATATTCACCCGGGAAGCACTAAGATGTACCAGAATCTGAAGCAGAATTTTTTATGACCATGAATGTTTGGGAACTAAGTAGAAGATGTGTACCGCCTATCATCCCCAGATAGAAGGTCAAAAATGAAAGAACGATCTAGACGATAGTGGATATGTTGAGAGTATATGCTTTGAATTTAAAGGAAACTGGTATAATCATCTGCCATTAGTTAAGTCCCCTATAATAATAATTATCATGCCAGTATAGGAATGCCACCCTATGAAGTTTTGTATGGACATAAGTATAGGTCCCCACTTTATTGGGATGAAGTGGGAGAAAAGAAGTTATTAGGTTCTGAATTAGTTCAGCAAACCAAGGATGCGGTGGTGTTGATTTGGAAAAGAATAGAAGCATCTCAGGATAGACTAGAGAAAGAACGTGTACTTGTATCGAAAGGATATGAATATAGAAATAGGATTGATAGTATTGTTAAAAGTGTCACCTTGGAAAGGATTGGTTAGGTTGAGCAGGAGGGCAAGCTGAGTCCTAGTTATATCAGACGGTTCGAGATATTGAGAGAAGAAAGTAAAGTTGCCTATGAGTTGGCACTGCTGTCGCAACTGTTGAAAATCCATTAAAGTGTTATAGCCCTGATTCAAACTAAGGTGTTGAGTATAAGCCAATCGAGCTTCAACCAAGTCGAGTGACCAGTCCAGATCCTAGAACGTGAAGGGCGAGTCTGTAGGAATAAGTTTAACCTATGGTTAAAGTACTTTAGAGTAATCCTCGAGTAGAAGAGTCTACTTGGGAATTAGAGTCAGATATGTTTGACAAATATCCTCACTTATTTAATTAGTTAAGATTCTGAGGACAAAATCTTTTTAAGGGGGAAGAATATAATGACTCGTATATTTTTGTATTATTTAAAAGTGTATTGGTTGAATAATTATATAATTAAAGTATATGTATTGGTTCTGTCAGCTGTGTATTGCTTTGTTATTAAGTGTATGTGTTTATTGGTGTGTGGGGATTATTTATGTAATTAATAACTAAGCTATATTATTTTGTTTCACTTTTAAAAGTGGTTTTATCATAGATTTATTTTCATAAATAATTGGATTGTCTCTAAAATTATTTTTATAATTTTATAATTTCATTAAGTATTTTTGGGATTTAATAAAATTTAGAAATCAATATTTCATTAACTATTTAGCCCTAAATGATTTTCTAGTTGTTTTTATTTGAAAATTCAGTATTTAATACCAGAATGTTTCAAAATTTCGAAACTCATATTTTATTAAGTTTGGAATTTCGAGAATTTTAAAATTATTTTAGAAATGTTTGGGGTTAAATTCACCCGCACATTTGTTTGTTAAATAGTTAAATGCAGGTATAATGTGCGATTCAAAAATACTTTAAAAATTATGAATATTTTATTTTATTAGTTTCGGGATTTTTAGAAAATTTTAACACTAATTTGGAGTTATTCCGATGTGTTTGCACCCGCAAAAGATATCGTTAAAATCAGAATGCGGTGTTGGATTAGAATAATTAAAAGCAGAAAATGGATAAGTACTACCATTCTTATCTCATATCTCTCCCATTCACCCATTTCAGTCTCTCCCCTGTTCAATATCTCTCGCGATTCTCTCTAGTCTATGTACTCTCTCTCTATTTATTTCTATCTCTTTTACTCTCCTCTCTCTCCCCATCTCTCCCCTCTTTTCCCGTTTGCTTCTCGGCTCAGGTGAGCTTAGGGGTTGCTGTTTCTTTTTCGGCCATTTGTTGGCTGCTGTGTGGATTCCATTCGTAATATATATATACATGCTCGAATTATATTTGTATATGAGACTTGATGGTTTGTTCGCCGCCTTTCTCCGGATTCTGGCGAGATGGTGGTGGTTTCTTTTCTGTGCGCGCGCGGCGCATGTGTGCACCTGTATGTGCGTAGTCCTGTTGTTCATGTGCTTTTGCTGTGTTTATTTTTAATTGAGTAATTCGGTTTATTCGAATACTCTAAAATTTTTCAAATTAATTGTTGTGATATTTGTATATAATTTAGATGATTTTCTGTGATCATAACGAATTGTGTGATTGATTAAATTATTCGGATTTGAAAATTTTGGCGAAACTATGACAGGAAACCTGTACGGGCACCGTCAGAGTTATGCCGCCGTCAGGGATGAACTCGTTGAGCTGACGGATAAATGGAGATGATGATTCGTGAGCCAAATACAAATTTATAAAATTTATTTTATAATTTTTGAAATAGATTAGTAGTCAAATAATTATTCTCGAGATTATTGAAATTTCGTTAATGGTTTGGATTGTGATTGTCCGTTGTTAACACGTCGATTATGTTTCGACGGGTAGGCCGGTAAACAGAGGAGACGCTGCCCGACTTTCGGGAAATTAAGTTCAAAAATGCGGGTATATATCATGTGATTATCGGAATTACCAGTCAATTGTATATAGCTACGCAATTACAAATAAATATTATAAGAACCTACTTGCATAATGTGATAAAATATTTTAAAAAATTGTTAACAACCCTATTTTATGAAACGACGGGTATAGGTATTTATTAAAAAAGATTATCGAACAAAGTTTTGAGTAAGTGGACCCTTACTGTTATGTGTATTATACTAATATATATATAATTACGAGTCGAGATGTGTTATCGTTCGGGTAGACTGATAGTAAGGATATGTCAAGCATAACTTGTTGTCTAACATAGGGTAGTTCAACTCTGTAGGTTTTAGTCGAAGGACCCGCGAATTGACGTCGGACTAAAGATAGCCTAGTGATCAGTCGACAAGCTCAGCAAGGTTCCAATCGAAGGGGACCTGAGTGTTGAAGTCGTATCCAGGATAGTTTAATAGTGAGATGATAAAGCCAATCGTCCAAGTCAGTTCAAGGTCAACCAGTAATATTTATAAAGCTCTGCAAGGCAAGTACCCTTGACCATACCTCTACGGTTCAGTTATATGAATAATTAGTTATTTTATTTTCGAACAGGAATAGAAACGTTTTAAGTTACATATCCCCTATATTTGAAAATGTTGTTTAAAATATATTTTGGGGAGAAGTAACTTCTGAAAGTACCTATCTCTAAAATATGATTACAATGAAAAAGAAGTTTGAATAGTGTGTTGTGATAGAATTCTTTTTAACAAGAGATAGGTGGAAGTGATTTTGAAAACTAGATAAAACGAATCAGATATTGGATAACATTGCGTAAGCGGCTAATTCAGTTGTGCACCATATCTTCACTGATTAATCCAACATAGCTAATCAGAGACCTAGCTAGTCTCTGCGGATCCGGTTGATTTGTGTGAAAGCCCGATTAGCTTTCCTAGACAATTTGTGTGGTAGCCCGGCCAACTATCCTAGATAACTTATATGGAGGCATGATCGGTCGTCCATAGATAACATCCAATGCATATCTAATTTTGGTTTTGTGGTTCCCGTAACGGAACAAATGAATTTGGGGTTCCAGAAATGGAACAGTAGTTTTGGAAATAAAAATAGCATGCTAAAATTGGACTATAGTATTTACACACGACACACGACTGATGATATTTTTTTACAGAGCATGCTTGTTTTGAATATCCAGTTTATACATGTTTTACTTGTTTTGTAACAAGTTATGAATTTTACTCCTATAACTATTTTACCATAAATTTTTTTACTTGTTATTCATATAGTGGTATTGTTGGGCAATTGATTGCTCACCTTTGCAGAATATTTTGTATATATGTATTGCAGATGCCTAGGAGACCCTTCCATTGTAGTCAGGGCAGAGTTCCAGTTCTTTCCGTACAAGGCTCCTCTGAGGTAGTCGTGTCAGACCATATGTGGTCTATTGAGTTGCTGTATTAAGTTGGTTATGTCAGACTTGTTAAATAAGTTTGAGTGTAATAGTGATGTAACTTAAATCATACTTAAACCTGAAAAATATTTTAGGAAGAAATGGGGTCATGTTTATGTATTACGATTGAGTTGGATTGTATTATGTTTGTTGATATTGATGTTAGTGATGTCAACTCCAGACCCCGAGGTTGAGGCCATCACAGTAGGCCTCCATGTCTTTGTCTATCATCATCTCTGGTTCTCCTGCAAGCGAAACAACTACCTTCATTGGTCTATGAGGACCATCATAGATCATGTTCAGATATTCAGGGTATGTGGCTTCCAAGCACATGGCCATCCTGACTTTCCAGATTGGATATTCATGTATCTTTGGGATAGGCACCTTGATTGCTTCATACCTACTCATGTTGCTGCTTATCTGTGATGTGGCTGGGGTTGTGGCTTTGGATTCTGTGTTTCTTCTTTTTTATCTGACATAGTTGATTGATTTTCAGATCTTAAACTGTTTGTACGTTAACAACAAGCTCTAATACCAATTGTTTGGCCCTTAATCAACTATAGAGGGGGGTGAATACAGTAAATACAATTAATTCGACAAAGCTTCAACGGAATCAATAGTTTTTATATTAACTGATAAAAACTTATTACAAACATACTCTCTCGAAAGGATGAACAAATATCCTTGAGAGCTGATAGGTTATGCGAAAGATATAATAATGTCGCAATGCTTATAGCATGAATGTAATATGTGCTTTATATAGTGCACAAATATACAATATATAAGGAATCCTATTCTATCAACAACAAGGAAACCTATACAATGCTTCTGAGATAAAGTCCTTCACTGCCTTGAGTTCCTGTTTCTTTTTCCTTATCGAAGATCAACTGATGTGAGAAATACTAATTTCATCATCTGTTGACATCATCATCCGTCGATATCTTTATCCATCGATTATCAACATCTGTCGATGTAACACCCCCAGATCCGGGGTCAGGGATCCGGGTCGTCACGGTCTTTCTTTCCACAATATCACTTCACTTAATTAATAATAAATAACCTTATGCTGTGACCCCACACTAACACACACCACAACCCGTTATAGTCTCAGAGATGAAATTGAAATAAGTACAAGTCCTTGAATCCACAATTAAAAGTTATTACAACCCAAAATGATTACTTGATAAATTTACAGTTAATTGCCATTATCTGCCACAAGTTATAATTATACATAATTGATTCTCAAAAGTATAATGCCTGATCTACCAATAGATCTACCTCTGCAGCTATAGCAGCTACAACATCAACGGGAAGACGCGGGACGCTTCCCACGCAATTGCGCTGGGTCTGCTGGAGTCTGGCCATCTTTCCTATTGTTGTTGTGTGATGAAGAATAAAGCAAGAGTGAGCCTTACAGCTCGCAAGATAATATATGGTGATAACAATAATACAAGTATCTAAATGGATACTTACTAGAATCCTTTATCAAGTGTAAGATAATTACTTACTAGATATAAGTAAAAACAAGGGATGAAGTTACCAAATACTTCACTATACTTATATCAATTATAAAGTTACTTGAACTACCACTATTCAAAGTATAACGAGTTTTCAATAGTTCATCACATAGATGGGACTACAAGACAGATTTGAATAGATTAAATCATTGAAGTAGTATTGAAGGAAATGAAGTTATGATATACTTCATTAAGTTCCGATATATATATCCACATATACATCTTCCTTATACAGTCCCTGAAAACCTCTTTCATGTAAAATATGAACAGAGTTTGTAACATCCAATGAATTTTTGGAAGGGAAAAAGAATTGTGGCATAAACCCGATATCTTGCTGATCAGGCAAAGATACCAATAAGTAACCTTTTCTACTAGTAGATGGACGAATTCCCCACTGGTCATCACCCTGGTAGCAATAGGACCTTATGCTGGACTGCCACTCAGCCACTTATGCATTTGATGGACTCCCACTGAGCCACTTACACTATCATGGACGCCCACTGAGCCCATGTTGCTTATGCCGACTCGATAGATGGACTTACTTCCCGAACGTTGGGTAAGTAATCAATTCATTTACCAAAACTGCAACCTTGTTGCGAATATAAAATACACCATAGAGCCGGATCCCTCAGGTTTTGAGCGAGTATTTAAATCCCCTTTTTAAAAGGAAGATCTTAAATATAAAAATGAGTTTTGGGATCCGCTCTAACTTTTAAAAATCATTTTGAAGACTCGAAAACACTTTAAAGAGTGTTTGGAGTAATGCTGATTTAATGAAGTAAATCAGTCCCAATATATTTAAAAAATGTCTGAATATTATTATTTAAATAATATTCCCATAAAGAATAATCTTTATACAAATAATTGAAGTAGAAGTTGTAAGACTTATACTTGAAATGAGTATTAAATAACCAAAGATATACTTATACAAAAGTACTATCTTTATTTGAATAATCGAAAATAAGTTTGATTATCGAAACATTATTCTTTAATAAAATAAAGAATATTATTAAATAATATGCGGAGTCATAATACCTCGAATGAATATTATAAATAATATTCATTAAATAAAATAACGGAGTCATACATCCTCAAATGAATATTCAATTAATAATCATTAATAATATAACTGAGTCATAAGCCCTCGAATGAATATTCGAAATAATATTCAATAATAAAATAAAGGAGTCATAAGTCCTCGGATGAATATTCGAAATAATATTCAATAATAAAATAAAGTTAAAGTTATCGAATAAACCTTATTCGATTAATAGTTTTGAAAACTATAACCATATATATATAAAAATATATATATTATACTCGGAAACATCGACTCCCGGTTTAGAAATATGTTCACCTTTTGATCCCCTATACTAAGGGTAAACTCAATACCGCTTATCTCTAGCATAGGTATTATGCAACTGTAAGCATTTTAACCAACATATATATAATCCAAGAATATGAAACAGGCATGCATATATACCATATCACATGCTACAATATATCGCAAGAATTTGCTAATAACAAATATGCATTTATCGCAAGATCATGCATATACACTTATACATCACAACAACAGTATAACGGGTACAAAACTTGCCTGAGCGACTGGGGGTGATAAAAGGCTCGGGACGAGTCTGGTAACCTATAAACAACAAGTAAGTTGGAATTTAACCAAAGTCACTTGTAAATCTATACTTTAACTAAGACTATAACGCTTGTTTTGCGCTTACTGATTCTCTTAAGTCACTCGAGTACCCTCGGCTCCACCATTTTTAATAATTTAACCATTACGAGTTTTAAGGCGATTCCTTCGCGAATGTCTTACCAACTGCCTAACACTCTTACCATAATTGTTTCATACATTAATTAACCCTTTTTGGTCTTTAACCTATGTTTCAAAGTAAGGCGAGGGGAAATGTTTTGTTCGCGAAACGCCGTTACTTAAAACGGTCGTTTCTCCTAAACCGTGCATCGGAATCAAACGAACTACATATCAAAACGAAGCTCGTAACATGAACTATCTAAAAATGGAAATGGTCATAATCTAGAAGGGGGTTCCGGGTCCAAATGTTATGAACAAAAGCAGTCTAAAGTAAATTGGACATTACGACGGCTATGTTTACGCGATTTCCCAAATTTAAACCATTCCAAAACCATCACAATTCAACCCCAATCCATTCATACAACCAAAGTCCATCCTTATTACATCATAACATCCCCAATAAATCCAATATTAACATTTATACTTATGCTTAAGCTTGAATTTAACTATACTTAAGTTCTTTTAACCAAAACAATAAGATTCACCATTCCATTTCACTACCACTCCAACCCAAACTCTAAACCACAAGCATTAAGCTACTATATCACCATAACAATCAAAATCATCTTATTATACAAAGGAATCTAGGGTTTGGAGATGATATACCTTCCTTGAAGTGGTGGGAGTAGCTAGGAAGCCTTAAGAAGCCTTGAGAAGTCTTAGGGATGCTTGGATCTTAAAGGAAAACAAGAAAAAAACAAGTTAAAAACTTTGAAATCACTATTCATTATCTTCTTCATTGATTTCTTGAAGAAGATTGAGAAAGAATTGAAGGCTTAAACTCATAAGATAGCCATAACTATGCATAAGGATGACTAGGGAATTATCTTACCAATTTAGGAAGCCTTGATCTTGAGTTTTGAAAATTCTTCCCTTTAAAGTTGAAAAAAGCCGAGAGCAAGCCTTGGTGATGAAGAATAAAATTTTGTTTTGATGAGGAATGATTTGTTTGGCTTGGTTGATTGAATTAGATTTGTTTTATTTTAGGTTAATTACCAATTTAACCTTGGTTTTGTGTGGTTAAAAATCCACCACATTTCCTTCCTTCTTATGTCATGCTTATGTCATGCTATGATGTCATCTTTTCCTCTTTGTCCTCTTCTCATTGGTTGGGTGACATCATCCTCTCTAATCCCCTTGATTAACTTCCTAATTGTTTGCCTAATGACCGCTAATCTGTTATACGGTTCGCTTAACTTTCGTTTTCGTTTATCATTTGAGGGATCATACCCGGGATCTTATTACTTCAATTGTCTTGACGCATACGCAATCACTTTACCGTGCTGCATAAGCACACACCCTAATCCTTTGTGCGACGCGTCACTATATATCACAAAATCTCCTTTTCCGTCCGGCAATGCCAACACCGGGGCCGTTACCAACCTTTTCTTTAATTCCTGAAAACTATTCTCGCATTTCTCCGTCCATTCAAACTTCTCTGTCTTATGAGTAAGTCGTGTCAAAGGGGCTGCGATCTTCGCAAAGTCCTGTACAAATCTACGATAGTAGCCGGCCAATCCTATGAAACTCCTTACCTCTGTGGGTGTGGTTGGCCTTTCCCAATTTGAGACCGCCTCTATCTTGGAGGGGTCGACCAATACTCCTTCTTTATTGATCACATGTCCTAAAAACTGTACTTCATTCCGCCAGAATTCACACTTCGAGAATTTGGCATACAACTGTTCCTCTCTGAGTATTCCTAGAGCTATGCTCAAATGCTCTGCATGTTCTGCCTCAGTCCTTGAGTAGATCAAAATATCATCGATAAAAACTATCACACACTTGTCCAAGTACTTCTTAAATACTCTATTCATTAAGTCCATAAAAGCCGCTGGGGCGTTGGTTCATCCAAAGGACATTACCAAGAACTCATAATGCCCATATCTGGTACGGAACGCTGTCTTGGAAATATGTTCGGGTTTAATCTTTAGTTGGTGATATCCAGTTCTCAGGTCGATCTTGGAAAAATAAACAGCATCCTTTAGCTGGTCGAACAGATCGTCTATTCTAGGTAATGGGTACCTGTTCTTTATGGTTAGCTTGTTCAACTCTCGATAGTCGATGCACAGCCTCATGCTCCCATCTTTCTTTTTAACAATTAAAATTGGTGCTCCCCACGGAGACACACTGGGTCTTATCATACCCTTATCCAAGAGTTCCTGTAATTGGATAGCTAATTCCTTCATTTCTAACGGGGCTAACCGGTAAGGTGCTTTTGAAACTGGCGCCGTCCCGGGGGCCAATTCAATAGCAAATTCAATCAGTCTATCGGGTGGTAATCCCGGAAGGTCTTGTGGGAATACATCTTCAAATTCGTTAACTACTGGAATATCTTGTAAGTTGGGCACCTCCTTCTGTGTGTGCACCACATAGGCTAGGTAGGCCTCATTTCCTTTTCGTAGCATCCTTCTGGCCTGGGCCATAGTCAAAAATTTCTGCGTCTGCCTCTTTCCTCTAAATATAACTTCTTTCTTCCCTGGGATATTTAACTTAACTTTCTTCCCTTTACAGTCTATCTGAGCATCATTGCTAGATAGCCAGTTCATTCCCAAAATTACATCAAACTCCCCTAATTTAAAAGGAATCAAATCAACACTAAAAGATTGCTCCCCTATACCTATCTCACAGGCGGGGTGAATCTGGTTAACAGGAATAATCTCATGATTGGCTATTTCTACTTGTAAGGGTTCTATCAAGGGTTCAGCCTTAAGTCTTAACTTACGCGCAAGGTCCTTTGATATAAAAGATTTAGTTGCTCCTGAATTAAATAAAGCATTTGCACTAACTAAATTTAGAGAAAGGGTACCTGCTATCACATCTAAATCTTTCATAGCATCCTGGACTGTCATGTTGAAAGTCCTTGCAGTAGGTGGCTTATTAGAAGCAGCCCTGCTTGCTCCCGAAGCTGCTGGTTTGTTCATTGGGCATTCCCTCTTCCAATGACCCGGGCGTCCACACTGATGACAAGTGGTGGTTGGAATGACGGCAGGGGTTGATGAAGGGCACTTAGTTGAATAGTGACCTTCCCGACCGCACTTAAAGCAGGTTACTGGCTTTCCTTTACACTCCCCAGTGTGTATCCTTCCACAAGTGTTACAGGCTGGCAATGGGGGTCGAGACTGGTTGGAATAGGACATTCTTGACTTCTGGCCGCTCTGGCTCACACTCACGCTCATTGGCCGCTTAAACCCAGTGTTCTTTCCCGGTAGGGACACTGCTCCTCGATTAAATCTAGTTGGGAAGCTCCTTCCTGCGGAACCTCCACCCATGCTCATACTTTTCCTCTTTATTCCCTTCTTCTCCCTTTCCTTCTGCATCTGTTCACTTCCGGCTTCTACAATCATTGCCTTTTGCACCAGAGTGCCATAATCCGTAAGCTCAAGGATTGCCACCCTATTCTGAATCCACGGTTTCAGTCCCTGCTGAAACCTCCTAGCTTTCTTTTCCTCGGTGCTCACAAACTCCGGCAGAAACCTTGATAACTCAGTAAATTTTGCTTCGTACTCTGCTACAGACAAGTTATTCTGCTTTAGCTCCAAGAACTTGAGCTCCATCTGGTTTTCCATAAACCTCGGGAAATACTTTCCCAGAAATAACTGACTGAACCTCTCCCAGGTTATGATAGCATCTGTCTCCATGTTTTTCTTGGCCTCCCACCAGTAGTTGGCCTCTCCTTTCAGAAGGTAGGTAGCAAATACAGTCTTCTGTGCCTCATCGATACTCAGAATCTCAAAGGATTTCTCCATTTCCTTTAACCATGCCCTTGCCTCAACTGGGTCGGCTGATCCGTGGAACTCAGGGGGCTTAAGGGACTTAAAAGCCCTGAAAGAGTTTGCCACAGCATTGTTATTTCCTTGAGGGGGTGAGTTGGGTTGACGTTCCAAGTTCTGCCTTAGAAGTTGCATGAACTGGCCCATGAGATCCATGCCTGGGTTTGGTACTGGTTGTTCAACCTTAGTTTCTCCTTCTTCAGCCTCTATCTCAAATCCCTCAACATCATATGTTTCCTCTTCCTCTTCATACAGGGAGTCATCCTGTTCCACATAATCCTCGTCTTCCTCTTCACTGTGTTCCTGGTTCCTATTGTCCTTATTATGGCTTCCCTGGTCCTCAGATCCAAGGTTCGCCCTAGTCCCGATCTTTCTTGGTGGCATGATACTGATAATAAAAAAAATATTAGGAAATTCAACGTTAGGTCATAATCATACTCAACATTGTGCCTTGCACAACTCTTATAATGGGGAGAACGTATCTCGCAATTCTATTACATTATGACAGTTCTAATAAGAAGTGCAGTACTAATAATGATAAAAACAGTGATCTCGTCACTAAGGAACTGAACTAAAAGGAAACAAATATATACATAATGTGAGAAATACATTGTTTGATCTGGTCAAAATTACAACAGTGCTACGGCCATCTGTCCCAAAAGTGATACACAAGAGTCTATATGTCTAGTCAGAAAAAGGGATGCTATATACAAGTCAACTATCCCGGAAAATTGGCTCTTACTAAGGCCTCGACTAACTAGACAACTAGACTATCCCATCGTCAATCCTGAATCACACATCGGAGCGGGTCAGCTCCCATACCCTTTCCATCGTACGACGGAAGATATAGTCGGCCTGCCGCCTAGAGATCCTACCATGCCTGTCCCCCTGGAGCGATCTGAGCCTCGCTCGGGACGTGAGCTCTATCCCCGTAAGCTCCCTCCTCAAGGATCGGGGTATAGAAGCCCTAGTCTCATAAGCTCGGGTACGCCTACCCGCCCTCTCCGCATCCAACTCCCTCCTGGCCTCATCCAGTCGGGCCTCAGCAACAGCCACTCGGGTCCTCAGTACATCCTGAACATAGCCGTGGGCTAACGAAGACTGCCTGTGGGCAGGGTCGAGAGGTGGTGAATCCGGAGCCGCTGGGGGTGCCTACTCAGTCTGCCTAGGCTCGGAAGTATGGGTCTCTGAGCTGTCCTCATAGGGGATCCAAGATAGTGGTGGAGGGGTAGGAGCTCTGACCACCGGAAGTGTGGGTAAAGGGGTACCAGCGTACACTACCATAGGTCCGACACGCTCCTCAGCTACTGGGACCTCATCCGGGTCCTCCTCATCTGGAATAGCAATGACCTCTGTCTCTGACTCCTCTGAGGGGTCCTCCTCATCTGAAATAGCAATGACCTCCGTCTCTGACTCCTCTGAGGGGTCCTCCTCACCCTCCTCCATCTCAGGCTCCTCCTGATCCTCGACATCTAGTAGTGCCTCATCATGCTCACGCTCGAACATCTCAGGGTCCTCTATCTCTTGTGCCAACACATTAAACGAGCTAAGTTACTATCATGATACTTATAAGGGTTCCCGTAAGGGTTTTAACTGTTAGCACTACTTTAGGTAGTCCGACCATGAACTTGGCAAGAGTTCTTATTATCTTTGTGAGTTTATTATTATATCGTCGCATCATCTCTGAGGTTTATAACGCTTAGCTCTGATACCATTTCTGTAACACCCCCAGATCCGGGGTCAGGGATCCGGGTCGTCACGGTCTTTCTTTCCACAATATCACTTCACTTAATTAATAATGAATAACCTTATGCTGTGACCCCACACTAACACACACCACAACCCGTTATAGTCTCAGAGATAAAATTGAAATAAGTACAAGTCCTTGAATCCACAATTAAAAGTTATTACAACCCAAAATGATTACTTGATAAATTTACAGTTAATTGCCATTATCTGCCACAAGTTATAATTATACATAATTGATTCTCAAAAGTAGAATGCCTGATCTACCAATAGATCTACCTCTGCAGCTATAGCAGCTACAACATCAACGGGAAGACGCGGGACGCTTCCCACGCGCTTGCGCTGGGTCTGCTGGAGTCTGGCCATCTTTCCTAACTATTGTTGTATGATGAAGAATAAAGCAAGAGTGAGCCTTACAGCTCGCAAGATAATATATGGTGATAACAATAATACAAGTATCTAAACGGATACTTACTAGAATCCTTTATCAAGTGTAAGATAATTACTTACTAGATATAAGTAAAAACAAGGGATGAAGTTACCAAATACTTCACTATACTTATATCAATTATAAAGTTACTTGAACTACCACTGTTCAAAGTATAACGAGCTTTCAACAGTTCATCACATAGATGAGACTACAAGACAGATTTGAATAGATTAAATCTTTGAAGTAGTATTGAAGGAAATGAAGTTATGATATACTTCATTAAGTTCCGATATATATATCCACATATACATCTTCCTTATACAGTCCCTGAAAACCTCTGTCATGTAAAGTATGAACAGAGTTTGTAACATCCAATGAATTTTTGGAAGGGAAAAAGAATTGTGGCATAAACCCGATATCTTGCTGATCAGGCAAAGATACCAATAAGTAACCTTTTCTACTAGTAGATGGACGAATTCCCAACTGGTCATCACCCTGGTCGCAATAGGACCTTATGCTGGACTGCCACTCAGCCACTTATGCATTTGATGGACTCCCACTGAGCCACTTACACTATCATGGACGCCCACTGAGCCTATGTTGCTTATGCCGACTCGATAGATGGACTTACTTCCCGAACGTTGGGTAAGTAATCAATTCATTTACCAAAACTGCAACCTTGTTGCGAATATAAAATACACCATAGAGCCGGATCCCTCAGGTTTTGAGCGAGTATTTAAATCCCCTTTTTAAAAGGAAGATCTTAAATATAAAAATGAGTTTTGGGATCCGCTCTAACTTTTAAAAATCATTTTGAAGACTCGAAAACACTTTAAAGAGTGTTTGGAGTAATGTTGATTTAATGAAGTAAATCAGTCTCAATATATTTAGAAAATGTCTGAATATTATTATTTAAATAATATTCCCATAAAGAATAATCTTTATACAAATAATTGAAGTAGAAGTTGTAAGACTTATACTTGAAATGAGTATTAAATAACCAAAGATATACTTATACGAAAGTACTATCTTTATTTGAATAATCGAAAATAAGTTTGATTATCGAAAATTATTCTTTAATAAAATAAAGAATATTATTAAATAATAAGCGGAGTCATAATACCTCGAATGAATATTATAAATAATATTCATTAAATAAAATAACGGAGTCATACATCCTCAAATGAATATTCAATTAATAATCATTAATAATATAACTGAGTCATAAGCCCTCGAATGAATATTCGAAATAATATTCAATAATAAAATAAAGGAGTCATAAGTCCTCGGATGAATATTCGAAATAATATTCAATAATAAAATAAAGTTAAAGTTATCGAATAAACCTTATTCGATTAATAGTTTTGAAAACTATAACCATATATATATAAAAATATATATATTATACTCGGGAACATCGACTCCCGGTTTAGAAATATGTTCACCTTTTGATCCCCTATACTAAGGGTAAACTCAATACCGCTTATCTCTAGCATAGGTATTATGCAACTGTAAGCATTTTAACCAACAGATATATAATCCAAAAATATGAAACAGGCATGCATATATACCATATCACATGCTACAATATATCGCAAGAATTTGCTAATAACAAATATACATTTATCGCAAGATCATGCATATACACATATACATCACAACAACAGTATAACGGGTAGAAAACTTGCCTGAGCGACTGGGGGTGATAAAAGGCTCAGGACAAGTCTGGTAACCTATAAACAACAAGTAAGTTGGAATTTAACCAAAGTCACTTGTAAATCTATACTTTAACTAACTTAGACTCTAACACTTGTTTTGCGCTTACTGATTCTCTTAAGTCACTCGAGTACCCTCGGCTCCACCATTTTTAATAATTTAACCATTACGAGTTTTAAGTCGATTCCTTCGCGAGTGTCTTACCAACTGCCTAACACTCTTACCATAATTGTTTCATACATTAATTAACCCTTTTTGGTCTTTAACCTATGTTTTAAAGTAAGGTGAGGGGAAATGTTTTGTTCGCGAAACGCCGTTACTTAAAACGGTCGTTTCTCCTAAACCGTGCATCGGAATCAAACGAACTACATTTCAAAACGAAGCTCGTAACATGAACTATCTAAACATGGAAATGGTAATAATCTAGCACGGAGTTCTCGGGTCCAAATGTTATGAACAAAAGCAGTCTAAAGTAAATCGGACATTATGACGGCTATGTTTACGCGATTTCCCAAATTTAAACCATTCCAAAACCATCACAATTCAACCCCAATCCATTCATACAACCAAAGTCCATCCTTACTAAATCATAAAATCCCCAATAAATCCAATATTAACATTTATACTTATGCTTAAGCTTGAATTTAACTATACTTAAGTTTTTTTAACCAAAACAACAAGATTCACCATTCCATTTCACTACCACTCCAACCCAAACTCTAAACCACAAGCATTAAGCTACTATATCACCATAACAATCAAAATCATCTTATTATACAAATGAATCTAGGGTTTGGAGATGATATACCTTCCTTGAAGTGGTGGGAGTAGCTAGGAAGCCTTAAGAAGCCTTGAGAAGTCTTAGGGATGCTTGGATCTTAAAGGAAAACAAGAAAAAAACAAGTTAAAAACTTTGAAATCACTATTCATTGTCTTCTTCATTGATTTCTTGAAGAAGATTGAGAAAGAATTGAAGGCTTAAACTCATAAGATAGCCATAACTATGCATAAGGATGACTAGGGAATTATCTTACCAATTTAGGAAGCCTTGATCTTGAGTTTTGAAAATTCTTCCCTTTAAAGTTGAAAAAAGCCGAGAGCAAGCCTTGGTGATGAAGAATAAAATTTTGTTTTGATGAGAAATGATTTGTTTGGCTTGGTTGATTGAATTAGATTTGTTTTATTTTAGGTTAATTACCAATTTAACCTTGGTTTTGTGTGGTTAACAATCCACCACATTTCCTTCCTTCTTATGTCATGCTTATGTCATGCTATGATGTCATCTTTCCCTCTTTGTCCTCTTCTCATTGGTTGGGTGACATCATCCTCTCTAATCCCCTTGATTAACTTCCTAATTGTTTGCCTAATGACCGCTGATCTGTTATATGGTTCGCTTAACTTTCGTTTTCGTTTATCGTTTGAGGGATCATACCCGGGATCTTATTACTTAGGTTCCCTTAACCTTTCTCAATATATTATATTCCTTTTATGATCCTCTCTTATAATCCTTTAATTTAAATCCTTTTTATCCTGTTACCTTATACTCAATTCTTTCCGTATCTAGTGGATTTCCGGGAAAAGTCAAAGTGTTCGGAATTGGATTCTGACGATCTTTACATACACTTATATACCATATAGAGTACTAATAAAATCTCAGAATATCCATAACAGAACCCCTATATAGTGTGGTATGAAAAGTTTTCTCATTCAGCTAAAACACTATTCATAAGGGTTACAAAAAGTTGAAAATTTTGGGGGTTATTACAGTCGATGTCATCATCATCAATTGATGTAAGTTCTGATATGAAGTTCTGATAGTTTCTGCTTGATATCATCAATTTTTCCTAACAATTAACTTAAGTACTAATGGTCTCAAATCAGTAAATAAGATAGGTTTAATATCAACACCTAAGTCAAACTAAAAAACTAATAATATTGAACAGGTGAAGGCTAAGTCAGTAAATATTGGTTTAATGACTTAGAAGCAGCTTAAGCACACGTTGAAGAAGATTAAAATAAAACACAAGGAAAAACAGGCTAGAAAGATCATAAATGGTAAAGCAGGCGTCAATAAGGACAACAAATACAAACCTATTCCTAATGTACCTAGAAAGGCTTGTTTAAACCGTGGTAGCTGATAAGTGGCATTTTATACCACTTAGAACGTCTTATAATAGCTTGAATTGGTGTCTTGAAATCAAGTATTTTGTGTGTTTGATGCGTTTTTCTAGTGTTTGTGCATTTCAGGGTATTAATTACATTTCGGAAGAGATTTCATCAATAATAAGCCTTGGCATGTGTTTAGCATTGCAAGTGGGAAGATAGGAGCAGATTACAGCGAAGAAACGGAAGAAAAATGGATCAGTTTCCAGTAGGGGCTGAGCGCCCGCTCAGGAAGTTGAGCGCCCGCTCAGGAATGCTGAGCGGCCGCGCAGGGTCGGATTTTCAGAATTAATATTTTAGACTCCTATTTCTGTTTGACTTCCAACTTCTGAGTTAGCTGGGCTTTATGGGACTCCTATATAAGTAGATTTCAGAGACGTTTCACAAAGGTTGGATCGTAGTATTAATCAAAAAGTGAGGAGATAAGGAAGAAGACCGTTTTAGCACACCGTAACGAAGAGGAAGCATATTTTCTTGTGATTCTTTGTTTCTTTGTAACGTTGGATGCTAGTTTTCTTTACTTTGAACCTATTTACTCTTGTGACGTACTCTGGTTTAATATAAGTAGTTTTAGTTATTATTCTCGTGTGTTATTATCATGTTTTCATATGAACCCATGATGACGATGAGTGTTATCATGGGCTAATCGTGATCATGGGATCATAACGGATTTACTATGGAATTCTTTAGTTAGTTGTTAAATACCTTAGTGTGTGATGATTGTATGATATCTAGTATTGGTTGTGCGTATTCGTCTTGTAATAACCCCAAAATTTTGGACTTTTTGTAACCCTTATGAATAGTGATTTTGCTGATTATGCTGAATAAGAAATCTTTTCATGCCACACTTTGTAGGGGTTCTTTTATTGTCATTCTGAGATCTTATTAGTACTCTATATGGTATATAAGTGTATGTAAAGATCGTCAGAATCCAAATTCGAACACTTTGATTTTTCCCGAAAATCTACCAGATACCGAAAGAATTGAGTATAAGGTAACAGGATAAAAAGGATTTAAATTCAAGGAGTATAAGAGAGGATCATAAAAGGAATATAATGTATTGAGAAAGGTTAAGGAAACCCAAGTAATAAGATCTCGGGTATGATCCCTCAAACGATAAACGAGAACGAAAGTTAAGCGAACCGTATAACAGATCAGCGGTCATTAGCCAAGTAATTAGGAGCTAATCAAAGAGATTAGTGATGATGATGTCATCACACCAACAAGAAAAGGACAAGTGTGGGAAGATGACATAGGAGGATGACATAAGCATGACCAAAAGGGAAGGAATTGTTGGTTGATTTTAAGCCATTCATTTTTTACCATGGTAAAAGGTAATTAACAAAACAAAAAGGGAAAGCAACCAAGCAAACATCATCTTCTCCCCCCTCATTCTTTGCTCTCGGCTTTTTCATGAAAAGCAAAGGAGAAATTTTCAAAACTCAAGCTACACACCTTCAAAAATCAAGAGGTTTGTTTCTTTAGCTTCCATAATTCATAACTTAGATGAGCCATAAGTTTAAGCTCAAGATTCCATGTTTAACATAGCTAATCAATTCATCAAAGTTCTTGGTGAATAGTGTTTTCAAGAAACTAACTTTGTGTTTTCTTATGTTTTCTTCAAGATCCAAGCTTAGTAAAGATAGTTAGTGGTTATTTAAGGCTTCCTAAGTGATTCTCCACTCTCCAAGGAAGGTATAACCCCTCCAAACCCTAACTTTACTTTGAGTATTAGGTTTGGTTTTGTTTGTTATAGTTCATGAGAGCATGATTCTTGTATGTTTAGAGTTTTTGGTTGGAATTATAATGATTTTGGGTTATAAATCTTGGTTGTTGGTTGATGAACCTTAAGTATAGTTAGTAGCTCTTGTTTGAGATTGAATAAGTTGGAAAAATCATGAGGTTATGGACTGAGTTAGTAAGGTTTGGATGAATTTTGGTGGTATTGGTGGTTATGGGTTGATTTGTGGTTGATTTGTGGTTGATTAGAGTAGTTTAAACTTTGGTAATCGCGTAAACATAGCCGTCGTAATGCCCGATTTACTTTAGACTGTTTTTGTTCTTAACATCAGGACCCGTGAACTCACTGTTAGGTTTTGACCATTGCCATGATTAGATAGTTCATGTTACGAGCTTCGTTTTGATATGTGGTTCGCTTGAATCCGATGTACGGTTTAGGAGAAACGACCGTTTTAAGTAACGGCGTTTCGCGAACGAACCATTACCCCTCGCCTTACTTTGAAACCTTGGTTAAGGACCTTAAATGACTAATTGGGGTATGAAAAAATTATTTAAAGTGGATTAGGCATTTGGTAAGGTATTCGCGAAAGAATCGCCTTAAAAATCTTAATGGTTAATGTATTAAAAATTGTGGAGCCGAGGGTACTCGAGCGACTTAAGCGAATCGTTAAGCGCAAAAGCGAGCGTTAGAGTCTAGTTGGTTAAATTATAGATTTTTAAGCGACTTTTGTTTAATTCCAACTTATATGTTGTTTATAGGTTACCAGGCTCGTCCCAGGCCTTTTACCACCCCCAGTCGCTCAGGCAAGTTTTCTACCCGTTATACTGTTGTTGTGATGTAAATATATGTATATGCATTATCTTGTGATAGATGCATGATGGTTAATTAGCAAATCTTGTGATATATTGGAGCATGCTGATATGGTTTATATGCATGTCTGTTTCGTAATCTTGATATGTATTTGGTGATCCAATGCTTATAGTTGCATACTACCTAAGCTAGAGATAAGCAGTAGTTGCGTATACCCTTAGTATAGGGGACCCAAAGGTGAACATTTTCTAAAATCGGGAGTCGATGTTCCCGAGTATTATATATATATATATATATATATATATTTATATATATATATATATGAATAGTTTTCAAAACCATTAATCGAATAAGGTTTATTCGATAACTTTATTTAAATTAATGAATATTAGTTTGAATATTCATTCGAGGACTTATGACTCCGTTTATTTTATTTAATGAATATTATTTTGAATATTCATTCGAGGACTTATGACTCCGCTTATTTTATTAAATAATATTCTTTATTTTATTAAAGAATAATGTTTCGATAATCAAACTTATTTTTGATTATTTAAATAAAGATCGTATATCTTTGGTTATTTATTATTCATTTCAAGTATAAGTTTTAAAACTTCTATTTCAATTATTTTTATAAGGATTATCCTTTTGGGAATATTATTTAAATAATAATATTCAGATATTTTCTAATATATCGGGACTGATTTATTTCATTAAATCAGCATTACTCCAAACATTCTTAAAAATGTTTTCGAGTCTTCAAAATGATTTTTAAAAGTTAGAGCGGATCCCAAAACTCATTTTTATATTTAAGATCTTCCTTTCGAAGGGGATTTAAATACTCGCTCAAAACCTGAGGGATCCGGCTCAGTGGTGTATTTTACATTCGCAACGAGGTTGCTGTTTTGAGAAAACATCTTGATTACTTGCCCATCGTTCGGGAAGTAAGTTCATCTATTTGAGTCGGCATAAGCAACATGGGCTCAGAGGGCATCCATGAAAGTGTAAGTGGCTCAGTGGGAGTCCATCAAATGCGTAAGTGGCTGAGTGGCAGTCCAGCATAAGGTCCTATTGCGGCCAGGGTGATGACCAGTGGGGAATTCGTCCATCTACTAGTAGAAAAGGTTACTTATTGGTATCTTTTCCTGATCGGCAATATATCAGGTTTATGCCAAGGTTTTCTCCTTTCCAAATTCATTGGATATTGCAACTCTGTTTATAATTTTCATAACAGAGGTTTTAAAGGAGTGTATGAAATGTATATATATATAGGTGCATATATATATAGGGACTTAATGAAGTATCTCATAACATCATTCTTTCAAATGATATTTCAAAGATTGAATCTATTCAAGTCTTATCTTGTGGTCTCATCTATGGGACGAACTTTTGAAACTAATTATAACTTGAACAGTGGTAGTTCAAGTAGTAATCAGAAAAGATATAAGTATATTGGAGTATCTTGTAACTTCATCTTTTGAACTTATATCTAGTTAATGATTATCTTATGCATATCAAAGGTTTTCAGAAAAACGTTGAGACAAGGTTAGATATATGAGATCACCTTGCAACGATATTTTTATACAGTTATAAACTGGAACTCTGTGTATATTATACATGTCAGAGGATTTTAAAGATTGTGAAAAGTATATATATATACTGAATATTTTGCGACGTGGTCGCATTAAGATATCAAACTTGGTTCATTTCTTCTTGACCAAGACTTTCATGAGTACTATGAGAATGCTCATATATTGTTAATTATTATACATATTATTTCGGTGGGCTTGTTGCTCAACCTTGCTTTCTTCTTCATCACACAACAACAGATAGAAAAGATGAACAGGATCAAGCTCCCAATTCGCGAGCGGATAGGAAACATTCTGCAGTTTCCTGTAGGCGTTGATCCCGTTGTAGCTGAGGTGGGGTCTACCAATAGGCTAGGCTTTCAACTTCTGATGTACCAGACTTATGTATATTTATGAATTGTAATAATGGCAAAGAATATGTAAATTTATTCAGAAACCCTTTTGAGGTGTAATGACTTATAATTGTGCAATAAAATGACTTGTGTTATTGTTTGGTATTCATCTCTGAGACTATAACTTGTGGTGTGTGTGTATATTGTGGGGTCACAGTACGCAGTAGTTGGTTGATTATTAAGATTAAGTATTATTAAGGGAAATAGAACTCGTGACAACCCGGATCCCCGACCCCGGATTTGGGGGTTTTACATAAATGGTATCAGAGCCAAGCGTTATAAACCTCAGAGATGATATGGCGTTAAGATAGTAAGTTCACTAAGATAATAAGAACTCTTTCCAAGTTCATAGTCGGACTACCTAACGTAGTACTGACAGTTAAAACCCTTATGGGAACCCTTATAAATATCGTGATAGAAGCGTAGTTCGTTATCGTATATGGTAGCGGGACTCCGAACCCTGAGGTTGAGGAGCAACAGCGCGGTGATGTTTTATTACTTATTGGAGACCAGATTATGTATCTGATAGAGCGTTCTAATGAGGGACCAGATGATATTCATATTGAGGATGTAGCGGTTGAGGATGTTGTCCTAGAAAGGATTGTTGCTGAGGAGGATCTCGTGGGGGATCGTGACAAGAATGAATAAAGGACCACTGAGGAATTGATAACCATGGTTAGGGAAACTACCAGAGGAAGGATTGGTCGGTCACTACCTGTAACGCCCTCCAGACCCGGGGTATAAGTCTGGGGGTTACTATCTAATCACCAAACCTGTACTATCTGATTAACAATTAATAAAGAAATGAAATTAAACCCCTTTAACACTAACCAGGATCTTTTTAGGTTGAAGTATGAAAACAAGAACCACTAACTACTTTTATTACAAACCAACATTCAAAGTCTCACAAACTCTCTTTATTACAAACCATTGTCTAATTCATTTTAAACTAAGTTCAACTTTTATTCAAACACACACACATACTATCTATCAGCACTCCACCTGCTCGGACAACTCAAAGCTTTCTTCCTGGATTGGGATCAACACCTTGGGTATGAGAGGATCCCGAGGCTTGACCCGCTTCTTTACCACTCGAGTCCTGATTGGTTTCATATTCCTTCTTAACTGAAAATAATAAGGTGAATAACAACAAAAGGGGTGAGCCAAAAGTTGCTCAACAAGTCCATAAACATATAAACAGTGTTAAAGCATTTTAAATGAATCCGCCATCCCAGGTATATCTGCCAAGATATAACCTCACGAGAATAGAAAGAAGGCCATTACTGGCGAGTACAAATAAACTAAACTGGGCACAAGTTCGCATCTATATTCTGTTGATCAGTCAGAAAATAATGCAGATCCATATCTCAATATATAGATCCAGTCGGGTACCCAGGCACTACGGCCCACGTCGAGGCACCAGTCATCCTGGTCCTCAGGATTAAGACACACTCAATCCCAAAATATCATTATCCAGTCCATCGCTTAGCAACCGGGACAATCGGTATGCTTTGATATATTCCAAACACTAGAATATATCAATCTCCATGTGTTACCAACAGAATATGAATCAAGAATCCAAAAAAATGGAGAAATCAAGAATTCAAATGAAATATTAACAAAGGAATAGAGATTGTATATTAGTGATCAACAACAATAATCAAGAGAATGTACATGTGATAAATATTTGAATCAATATAACTATTCTGAAAGTAGAATAGAGGAAAAACTTGCCTTCTGCGCGACTTACTGCAATTGAATCACTTATATCTATATCCTTGGACTATTACCGACTCAACTGGCCTGGCTGGCTTAGCTTCTGTTGGCAAAACAGACTGGTTAAGTCACGTCGTACTTCATTTGCATCTTGAATCGACTTCAAACCGATCCTAACATCTACCCATGCGATTATGACTGACTCATGTATTACATATAAGCAAGTAAGACTCGATTAACCACGTAATACACAAAAGCACATAAGCACATAATCATTTTTATGGTTAAAATAATTTTTAAAACCAAAATCGACTCGCTGATCGCTCAACTGATCGTTATCTGACTCGTTTCCCATTTTTCCGGAATTTTTCAGACTCGTCTCGGCACGTAACTTGACTGATAATCAAACAAGTCACAAAATCAACTAACTTCTAAAAGAAATTAAGCTTTGATATTATTTTTAATGAAAAGGATTCATTTTTCTGAGTTAACAGGCTTTCGTTTCACGCAAAACGGACTAACGGTTGAATTATTATTAATTAAATAATGATAATTCCATTTATTAATCATTATAAATAATTATTACTAATTTTTAAAACCCAAAAATAATTTTTAAATTATTATTTAAGAAAATCAGAATTAAAAATAATTTTTCTATAATTTTTGAAATTAAAATGAATTTATTATGATTTATTGAAAATTATTTGATTAATTATCAAAATAATTAATCACTTTTAAATAATTAATAAGTAATAAATAAATAATAAATAATTAAGAAAATAATTCAATCTGATTTTTAGAAAATAATTCAGAATTATTTATAATATAAATTAAATAATTAAATAATTAATTGTTACAAAATAAATAAAATTGAGTTTTAAAATTAATAAAAATAAAAAGTAAAAATAATTTCCAGAAACAGTTGTCAGAAAACCATCCCTGACAAAATCAGATCAAACCCGGGTATTTTACACGGGTCAAACGGGTCAAAATCCGGGTCGTGAAGAACACGCCGGATTTTGCCCAGAATCCGGCCACCGGTGCAGAATCCGGTGAGCCACTTTCAGGCCAAAAACGGAACCGTTTGGTTCATTTTTCACAGGGTTTCAATTCCAAATCGTTATGGCAATCTAATTCTGGCAATAACATCACAGAATAACCCTCGGGTCATCTTCTCCGATCAAAATCGACATGAACTCTGGCCAAAAACCCAAATCATTCATTTGTACATAAAATCAAATGTTATATAGTACAAAATGAAGCTAAGAACATATACAATCGAAGCCCTAACATTACAAGAACCAAATATTCACAGAAATCATCGAGTTGTGTTTTGAAAATTCGACCTAAACCCTAGAAATCGTGAATCACTATCCAAGCATCGTTTGTTCAATTAAACACCATGAATCACTGTAAATCAGCTAACAAAGCTATATCAATCATCAAAACATCAAAATAACCCCAGAATCAAAAAGCCCTAATTCGAACATAAACCCTAGAAATCAAAAATCAAAAACGATGCAATAAAACGTGAAATTGATGCAAGAAACAGAAAGAACGGATCAAAACCTTCAATTTGAGTACTTGAATCACACGATTTGATGTTGTAATCAGTAAGAAATCACGACTTGATTCTTCGACCCGAACCTGTTCTTCCCGACCCGATTTCAGAGAATTTTTGGTAATTTTGCAGATTTTAATGATTAATTATAATTAATTAAATAAAAATTAGGCTATTTATAGTAGTAAAAATAATACTCCTAATTAAAATTAAGGGGCTAATTATACATTAAATAAAAATATTGGGCCCTAATTTTTATAATTTTTGAGTATTAAAATTTAATTTTTAAATATTTTTTATATGCAATATATATGCCAAAAATTCCCAAAAATTGTGAATAATGCAAAAATGCAAAGAAATAATATAAATGAAAGTCCTATAATTTTATAAAAATAAAAATGTGATTTTTGTGGGGTTTTTGACACCCAATGGGGACCAGAAAAATCATTTTTCGCAAAACGAGAAAATTTATAAATTATCTAGATGTTCAGAACAAGGCGATTGTAAAAGCCATTTGATGAAAAATAAGGCCCATTATTTTATTTGAAATACTGGCTTTAAAATCATCGTTTGGGTTGTAAAACGTTTGAAATAAAACCTATAAATGCATAATAAAATATCTGAAAAATACCTTAAAAATACAGAAATGACATGGGATACACGTATCACGTAACAGTTAGGGTTTATCAGATAATCACACATAAATGACACATTAATTCACATATTTTATTATAATCATGATATAATATAAACGTAAAGTTCCCAGTCGTTACATCCTTCCCCCCTTAAAAGGATTCTGTCCTCGGAATCTTCTATGAAAACAAATGAGGGTATTTCTCTAATATTTCACTTTCGAGTTCCCAGGTTGATTCTTCAACCATAGGATTTCTCCACAACACTCGCACTAAATATACAGACTTATTTCTCAACACTTTCTCTCGCCGATCTAAAATTCTTACCGGCTGTTTTATAAAAGACAAATCAGGTTGGATTTCTATCGGCTCATACTCGATTACATGCCTAGAATCAAGATTATATCGCTTAAGCATGGACACGTGAAACACATTGTGAATATGCTGCATATGAGGCGGTAAAGCTAATTCGTATGCAACTTTTCCCACTTTCTTCAAAATTTCAAACGGTCCAACGTATCGTGGTTTCAATTTACCCTTATTGCTAAATCTGGTTAATACTTTCAATGGCGATATTTTGAGTAGTACGTTTTCTCCTTCCTGATAGTCCATATCTTTCCTGGCTTGATCTGCATATTTGTGTTGCCTGTTTTGCGCTGCATCGAGTCATTTTTGAATGAGTTCAATCTTTTCTTTCATCTGTTGAATTAGTTCTGGACCCAAAATTTTGCGTTCTCCAACTTCATCCCAATATACTGGTGATCTGCATTTTCTCCCGTACAATGCTTCATACGGTGGCATTCCAATGCTGGCGTGATAACTGTTATTATAAGAAAATTCCACTAAGGGTAGATGTTCATCCCAACTGCCTTCAAAATCGATCGCACAAACTCGTAGCATGTCTTCAATCGTTTAGATAGTTCTTTCACTTTGCCCGTCGGTTTGCGGATGATAAGCGATACTCATGTTCAATTTAGTTCCAAGACATTCTTGAAATTGTCTCCAAAATCTTGAGTTGAAACGAGGATCTCGATCAGACACGATAGATACTGGAACTCCATGTCGCATTACAATTTCTTTGAGATATATGTGCACTAGCTTGTCGAGTGAAAATCTTTCATTGATTGGTAGAAAATGTGCCGACTTCATGAGTCTGTCAATGATTACCCATATCGCATCATGATTTGCCTTTGTCCTTGGTAGTCCTACCACAAAATCCATTGCTAGATGTTCCCATTTCCATTCTGGAATGTCTAATGGTTGCAATAATCCACTCGGATGTTGATGTTCCGCTTTAACTCGCTGGCATGTGTAGCACTTACTTATCCATTCAGCTATTTCCTTCTTCATGTTCGGCCACCAGAAGTTTTCTCTCAGATCACGATACATTTTTGTACTTCCTGGATGAATGGAATACTTCGAATTGTGCGCATCTCGCATTATTTCTTCTTTTAATTCTACTACGTTAGGGATCCAGATTCTCGACGCAAAGCGTAAAATTCCTTCATTATCTTTCTGAGTTGTGATTTCTTCTCCCGTCAGGTCATCATCTTGACTCATCACTTCATTTTGACAGCGGCGAATCTTTTCTAACAATTCCGGTTGGAAAGTCATAGTGTAGATAGCTTCTGCAGATTCATTGGGAATACGAATCTCAATTACCAATTTGTCGAATTCCTTGATTAAGTCTTCACACGAAGTTAACCGATTCAATCTTTCTTTCCTGCTCAGTGCATGTGCTACAACATTTACTTTCCCCGGATGATAATTAATCGTGACGTCGTAATCCTTTATCAATTCCAGCCATCGACGTTGTCGCATGTTCAGTTCCTTTTGCGTAAAGATATACTTTAGACTTTTATGATCTGTGTAAATTTCACATTTTTCACCGTAGAGATAATGTCTCCAAAGCTTCAATGCAAATACGATCGCTGCCAATTCCAGATCATGAGTGGGATATTTTTGTTCATGAGGTTTAAGTTGTCTCGAAGCATATGCGATGACGTTACCGTGCTGCATCAGTACACATCCTAACCCGCGATACGAAGCGTCGCTGAAAATGACGAAATTTCCTAGCTCGTCTGGAAATACAAGTACTGGTGCGGTTACTAACTGATTTTCAGCTCTTGAAAACTTTATTCACACTTATCACTCCATTCAAACTTTTCACTTTTTCGAGTTAACTTGGTCAGCGGCGTTGCTATTTTCGTAAAATCTTTGACAAACCTTCGATAATATCCTGCCAATCCCAAGAAACTTTGAACTTTTGTCGGCGTCCTTGGTCTTTCCCAATTTAACACAGCTTCAATCTTCGCTGGATCGACTTGGATGCCTTCTCTACTGATAATATGCCCTAGAAATTGTACTTCTCTTAACCAGAATTAACATTTCAAAAATTTTGCGTATGGTTGCTCTTTCCTCAGAATTTCCAAAGCTATTCTCAAGTGTTCTGCATGCTCTTCTTCTGACTTGGAGTAAATCAAGATGTCATCAATGAATACAATCACGAATTTATCCAAATATTTCTTAAATACTCTATTCATCAAATCCATGAATGTTGCTGGCGCATTTGTCAGACCGAATGCCATTACCAAAAACTCGTAATGCCCATATCTTGTACGAAACGCAGTCTTTGGAATATCTTCAGCTTTAATCTTCAATTGATGATAGCCTGATCGCAAATCTATCTTTGAAAACCATGCTGCTCCTTTTAGCTGATCGAACAAATCGTCGATTCTCGGTAAGGGATACTTGTTCTTGATAGTGAGTTTATTCAATTCCCTATAGTCAATGCATAATCGCATGCTGCCGTCCTTCTTCTTCACAAATAACACCGGTGCACCCCATGGGGATACACTAGGTCGTATGATGCCTCGGTCTAGAAGATCTTGCAATTGCGTTGACAATTCTTTCATTTCGACTGGAGCCATCCGATATGAAGCTTTCGAAACTGGTTCTGTACCTGGTGCTAGATCAATTGTGAACTCAATTTCTCGATCTGGTGGTAACCCTGGAAGCTCGTCTGGAAAGACATCTGGAAACTCGCACACAATTGGAATGTCTTATATTCTAGGACTTCCTCTTTCAGTATCTAACACGTAAGCTATGTACGCCTCACATCCTTGTCGAAGCAATCGTTTAGTCTGCATCACAGTAAGAAATTTCTTCTGCTGTTTTTCGCCTTTGAATATTACCGTTGTATTTTCCGTAGTTCGCAATTTGACTCTCTTATTCGCGCAATCTATCTGAGCGTTATGACATACTAACCAATCCATTCCCAAGATAATATCGAATTCTCCTAGCTTAAAAGGAATTAAATCTACCGAAAAATGATGTCCGGCTATTTCTATATCACACGCAGGACATACTCGATCTACCGGAACTTGGTCGTCATTCGCTAATTTTATAATTAATGTTTCGCCCAACCATTCGATTTCACAATGTAACTTATCAAGAAATTCTTCAGAAACAAATGAACGAGTAGCTCCAGGATCAATTAATACTTTTAAAATTACGGAATTCACCAAAAGCGTACCTGCAATAACACTCGGACTCTGCACCGCTTCTTTCATGGTCATGTTAAAAGTTCTTGCTTTGGGTTGATTAGGCGGCGGCGGAGGTAATGCTAACACTCTCGGAACACTAGCTGCCATAGCTGATCCTTTGCAATTTCTGGCGATATGCCCTTTCTTTCCATACTGGAAACAAGTCATCTCTGTTGTTCTACCTGTTGGACATTCGTTAGAATAATGCCCTTTCTGCTTACACCGATAACACGTTACATCCCTTTTGATACATACACCAGTATGATTTCGATTACATGTCTTGCAGTACGGCACTGGAACTCTGACCATTCCCTGCTGACTGGAGGTTTGGAAACGATTACCTGCCTTCTGTGAACCTTGTCCTATCCTTTTAAAATTCAAATTTGCCCGGGCTTGGAATCCCGGCTTTCTGCTGGAGCGATCTTGGAAACTTCCCTGTCCCTTATCTTGCTGAGATCTTTCACTTTCCCCTTCTATAATCAAAGCTTTCTGAACTACGGCGGTATACGTCGTTAATTCGAAAACTGCAACTTGGCCACGAATCCATGGTCGTAACCCTTCTTGAAACCTTTGAACTAGTTTTTCTTCAGTGTCAACCTGTTCTGGAACAAACCTAGCCAACTCAGTAAATTTGGCTTCATATTCTGCCACAGACATATTTCCCTGCTTCAGTTCTAGAAACTTAATCTGCATTTGATTCTTCACATAGCGAGGAAAATGCTTTTCTAAAAACAACTCTTTAAACCTATCCCATGCAATAACTTCTTCACCCTCTAAGGCCTTTTTAGATTCCCACCAATAATTCGCCTCTCCTTTCAACAAGTAACTAGCAAAATCAGTCTTCTGGTCCTCACCTACCTTCACTAGTGCGAATGCTTTCTCTACTTCTTTTAACCAGGTGGTAGCTTTAATAGGATCAATAGTCCCTTCAAACTCTGGAGGTTTAACTGACTGAAACTGCTTAAAAGTAACAACAGGTAATACTTGTGGTAATTGAAGCTCAGGACGAGGTGGTTGTTGTAACATTTGTTGTTGTATCTGCTGTTGCTGATGCTGCATCTGCTGCTGCATCATTACCATCTGTTGTTGCATCAGATGGAACATTTGGTTCATGGTCTCATTAGTCTGATCTTCAGAATTGCTGTTAGAGGTCTCAGTCCTAGTCTTTCTTTTTGGTGCCATCTTCTTCTGATAATAAAACAGGTGATATTTATTTAACAGTTTAATAAATAATCGATAATATGTATGGAAAACAATTTATCCTGTATTCATAACATGGTTTATTTAAAGAAAACAGTTGCTGAGTGTACAGACTGGAAATGTAAACAATTAAATAAAATAATTGTTCTTTTTTTCTTTTTTTTTCTTTTTTTTAACAGGAATTATAACATGAAAAACTGTAAAGTGAAAGTAAATGTTGTAAAACTGTAAAGACTGAAATTTAAATAAAAGAATTTGAAAAAGTTCATCTTATATATATGTGACACCAGCTTCAGGTGTAAATGCTTGATACAAAAAGTCTCGGGCTACTGGTCATCACTACGGCTACAAGTCACACTATCGCTACAAGTTAAACTACTACTACAAGTTAAACTACTGATACACACATACACACTACTCACTAGGTTATACTATGCTGCCTCTATATACACATGTACTCTGGAGTCACCGTCTCAAACCCTCTCAGAACCCAGGCGGAATACGCCTAAGCTCCTCTCTAAGTGCCTGGACCAAAGTCTGTGCTAAGCGAAAAACCCTGTAGAACTCTGCAAAAGAAGGAGGTCCATCATGAGTCAAATCATCCAGCTCCCAAGTAGCACTCATCAACACTGACTGTAATCGCTGTCTCATATAATAATCCGGCTGTAGGGCCGCTAACGGTCCTCTGTCCCTCTGATCAAACAGATGCATAATCTCCCGACACTGTGCCCGCCAATACTCCACATCATCCCTCATAACTCTATACTCATGGTATGGTACCATATGCGGCTGAGCAACCTGACCTACTGACTCCTGAGAAGGAACCCTTAGAATACCTGCACCCTGCTGGGGTAAACCTAACTGTGGATCCACATCATGCTCTCCCATCCCCTCTACTGGAATCATCTGAACTATGTCCGGCTCTAGGGCATGCACTGGTATAGGAGGTAACAATGGTGGTGGTGGTAACTCCTGCTCAATACCTAGTATAAACTGGTGCTCAATAGGTAAAGGAACCATCCGCTCGAAGAACTCAAATGGATCAACCATCTCTATGGGGTCATGACTATCCCCTGTACTGGTGGTACCGGCTCCTGTGGCAATGGTGGTGGAGGTGGTAGAGGAGGAAACATATACTCAGATACTGGAGGTATGGCTGGTGCTACTGCCCCAGTGACTGTCCTCTCGGAAGATGCAGAATAACCAGAAGATGCCATCTGATAATATACCAAAGAAAAGAAAAGGTCATTAACAATCATAAGATTATTTCCCTATTCTAATCTGACCTAAATCCTAACACTATTCATCCTAATTTGACTATCCCTATCTTATGTGATCTCCCTATCCTATCTTAATCCTAATGTTCTTGTTTTCAGGGACCAAACCTACAGCTCTGATGCCAAACCTGTAACGCCCTCCAGACCCGGGGTATAAGTCTAGGGGTTACTAGCTAATCACCAAACCTGTACAATCTGATTAACAATTAATAAAGAAATGAAATTAAACCCCTTTAACACTAACCAGGATCTTTTTAGGTTGAAGTATGAAAACAAGAACCACTAACTACTTTTATTACAAACCAACATTCAAAGTCTCACAAACTCTCTTTATTACAAACCATTGTCTAATTCATTTTAAACTAAGTTCAACTTTTATTGAAACACACACACATACTATCTATCAACACTCCACCTGATCGGGTAACTCAAAGCTTTCTTCCTGGATTGGGATCAACACCTTGGGTATGAGAGGATCTCGAGGCTTGACCCGCTTCTTTACCACTCGAGTCCTGATTGGTTTCATATTCCTTCTTAACTGAAAACAATAAGGTGAATAACAATAAAAGGGGTGAGCCAAAAGTTGCTCAACAAGTCCACAAACATATAAACAGTGTTAAAGTATTTTAAATGAATCCACCATCCCAGGTATATCTGCCAAGATATAACCTCACGAGAATAGAAAGAAGGCCATTACTGGCGAGTACAAATAAACTAAACTGGACACAAGTTCGCATCTATATTCTGCTGATCAGTCAGAATATAATGCAGATTCATATCTCAATATATAGATCCAGTCGGGTACCCAGGCACTACGGCCCATGTCGAGGCACCAGTCATCCCGGTCCTCAGGATTAAGACACATTCAATCCCAAAATATCATTATCCAGTCCATCGCTTAGCAACCGGGACAATCGGTATGCTTTGATATATTCCAAACACTAGAATATATCAATCTCCATGTGTTACCAACAGAATATGAATCAAGAATCCAAAGAAACGGAGAAATCAATAATTGAAATGAAATATGAACAAAGGAATAGGGATTGTATATTAGTGATCAAGAACAATAATCAAGAGAATGTAAATGTGATAAATATTTGAATCAATATCACTATGCTGAAAGTAGAATAGAGGAAAAACTTGCCTTCTGCGCGACTTACTGCAATTGAATCACTTATGTCTATCACCTTGGACTATTACCGACTCAACTGGCCTGGCTGGCTTAGCTTCTATTGGCGAAATAGACTGGTTAAGTCACATCATACTTCATTTGCATCTTGAATCGACTTCAAACCGATCCTAACATCTACCCATGCGCTTATGACTGACTCATGTATTACATATAAGCAAGTAAGACTCGATTAACCACGTAATACACATAAGCACATAAGCACATAATCATTTTTATGGTTAAAATAATTTTTAAAACCAAAATCGACTCGCTGATCGCTCAACTGATCGTTATCTGACTCGTTTCCCATTTTTCCGGAATTTTTCGGACTCGTCTCGGCACGTAACTTGACTGATAATCAAACAAGTCACAAAATCAACTAACTTCTAAAAGAAATTAAGCTTTGATATTATTTTAAATGAAAAGGATTCATTTTTCTGAGTTAAAAGGCTTTTGTTTCACGCAAAACGGACTAACGGTTGATTTATTATTAATTAAATACTGGTAATTCCATTTATTAATCATTATAAATAATTATTACTAATTTTTAAAACCCAAAAATAATTTTTAAATCATTATTTAAGAAAATCAGAATTAAAAATAATTTTTCTATAATTTTTGAAATTAAAATGAATTTATTATGATTTATTGAAAATTATTAGATTAATTATTAAAATAATTAATCACTTTTAAATAATTAATAAGAAATAAATAAATAATAAATAATTAAGAAAATAATTCAATCTGATTTTTAGAAAATAATTCAGAATTATTTATAATATAAATTAATTAATTAAATAATTAATTAATCAATTTACAAAATAAATAAAACTGATTTTTAAAATTAATAAAAATAAAAAGTAAAAATAATTTCCAGAAACAGTTGTCAGAAAACCATCCCTGACAAAATCAGATCAAACCCGGGTATTTTACACGGGTCAAACGGGTCAAAATCCGGGTCGTGAAGAACACGCCGGATTTTGCCCAGAATCCGGCCACCGGTGCAGAATCCGGTGAGCCACTTTCAGGCCAAAAACGGAACCGTTTGGTTCGTTTTTCACAGGGTTTCAATTCCAAATCGTTCTGGCAATCTAATTCTGGCAATAACATCACAGAATAACCCTCGGGTCATCTTCTCCGATCAAAATCGACATGAACTCCGGCCAAAAACCCAAATCATTCATTTGTACATAAAATCAAATGTTATATAGTGCAAAATGAAGCTAAGAACATATACAATCAAAGCCCTAACATTACAAGAACCAGATATTCACAGAAATCATCGAGTTGTGTTTTGAAAATTCGACCTAAACCCTAGAAATCGTGAATCACTATCCAAGCATCGTTTGTTCAATTAAACACCATGAATCGACTGTAAATCATCTAACAAAGCTATATCAATCATCAAAACATCAAAATAACCCCAGAATCAAAAAGCCCTAATTCGAACATAAACCCTAGAAATCAAAAATCAAAAACGATGCAATAAAACGTGAAATTGATGCAAGAAACAGAAAGAACGGATCAAAACCTTCGATTTGAGTATTTGAATCACACGATTTGATGCTGTAATCAGTAAGAAATCACGACTTGATTCTTCGACCCGAACCTGTTCTTCCCGACCCGATTTCAGAGAATTTTTGGTAATTTTGCAGATTTTAATGATTAATTATAATTAATTAAATAAAAATTAGGCTATTTATAGTAGTAAAAATAATACTCCTAATTAAAATTAAGGGGCTAATTATACATTAAATAAAAATATTGGGCCCTAATTTTTATAATTTTTGAGTATTAAAATTTAATTTATAAATATTTTATATATGCAATATATATGCCAAAAATTCCCAAAAATTGTGAATAATGCAAAAATGCAAAGAAATAATATAAATGAAAGTCCTATAATTTTATAAAAATAAAAATGTGATTTTTGTGGGGTTTTTGACACCCAATTGGGCCGGGAAAAATCATTTTTTGCAAAACGAGAAAATTTATAAATTATCTAGATGTTCAGAACAAGGCGATTGTAAAAGCCATTTGATGAAAAATAAGGCCCATTATTTTATTTGAAATACTGGCTTTAAAATCATCGTTTGGGTCGTAAAACGTTTGAAATAAAACCTATAAATGCATAATAAAATATCTGAAAAATACCTTAAAAATACAGAGTTGACATGGGATACACGTATCACGTAACAGTTAGGGTTTATCAGATAATCACACATAAATGACATATTAATTCACATATTTTATTATAATCATGATATAATATAAACGTAAAGTTCCCAGTCGTTACACTACCGGAGGTTCGTTCAAGTTCGTAAAGATAAAAGCCGCTTTAATGCGGCTTACTCATAAGACTGAGAAGTTCGAATGGACAGAGAAATGCGAGAACAGCTTTCAAGAACTGAAGCAAAGATTGGTGACGGCTCTTATGTTGGCGTTTCCAGATGGAAAAGGAGATTTTGTGATTTGTAGTGACGCTTCGCATAAGGAATTAGGGTGCTTCTTATACAACACAACAAGGTAATCGCGTACGCGTCAAGACAATTAAGGGAATATAAAATTTGATATCCCCACCCATGAGCTTGGGCTCGTGGCAATAGTTTTGCCCTAAAGATTGGAGGCACTACTTGTATGGAGAGAAGTGCGAGATTTACACAAGCCATAAGTGCTCTAGTGCATTTTCACGCAGAAAGAGCTCAACATGCGCCAGAGGAGGTGGTTAGAGCTAATCAAGGATTACGATTATGAGATTCTTTATCATCCAAGGAAAGCCAATATGATGGCTAATGCCCTTAGTATAAAGGAGAGACTCAAGATGAAAATGTCTTTGGGAGAGTTGATAAGAGATTTTGAGAAAATGGAAATAGAAGTGAAGGTAACCGGAGCCGGTACCGAAACGCTGTTTGAGATTACAATACAGCCCAAATTATCGAAAAAGATCATATTGTGCCAAGAAAAAGTGATGAATGAAGGCAGAGAGTCAATGACTGAGGAAGAGATTAATACCAAGAAAGATGATAAGGTAATAACGAGGTATTCCTACAGAATTTGGGTTCCAAACGTTTAAGAGCGTAAGGACTGGATCTTAGATGAAATCCATAGCTCGAGGAATAAGATTTAGGGCAACCCCGAATGTGATAGTCAGGGAGGTTGCCATTAAGAAAGAAGGAGACTATAACATAATGAAGTGGAAAATAAGGATTTTAACGTATAAGATAACCCCAAGTATGGGAGAAGGATGAAACATTTCATACTAAGGAAATAGAAAGTCGAGTAAGGAAAGGAGACCCGAGACGGTACTCCTATACGGCAATTCATGGACTTGTCTAAAAAGAACTTAGACTATTATCCCCAACCACCACCCTGAGGAGACAGTGCGGTGGGAAATTCTTTCAGGACCTTTAAGTCGCTAAGCTCTCAGAGTTCCAAGGAACAGGTTGACCCAGTCGAGGTAAGAGCCTGGCTAAAGGAAATATAGGATTCATTTGAGATTCTAAATGATTGACGAAGCGCAAAAGACTATTTTTGTCACTTACCCTCCTAAGAGAGAGGCCACCCGCTGGTAAAAGACCAAGAAAGGCACGGAGCCAGAGGTTAGAATAAACTGATTAAAGTTCAGTCAATTGTTTTCGGGAAAGTAATTCCCAAGGTTATGGAGATAGTGTAAAAGCTTTAGAGCCAGAACAAAGGCGGACGAGTATGATGAATTATGAAGCTAAGTTGTAAAAGTTGTCAAGATTCGTTCTGATGACAAGAATCCCAGAATGATGTGATGTTTGAAGTCAATGATTAGTGGGTTCATGAAATGATTGTAAGAGAAAGGGAAATAAAGAGAAACTGAAGTGGGAAGAAATAAAAAGGTAATACAGTTTGAGGAATGATAAGGGAGTTGGGTATGAGGAAACCCTAAAGACTCGTAGCAATAGAAATAGAAAAGTATGTAATCGTCAGGATGAGGGTGATTCACTATGAGTTAAAGTTGATGGTTGAAGGCATAAGAGATACATATATTTTATCCCCTGTAAGTTGGGAGGATTCGAGGAAACCTTGAGACAGTTTGAAGGATAATTAATGAGACGCGGATAAACTGAGGAGACAAGAAGGTAAGAAATTAGGAAAATTGGATGAAGGAGGTGACCTTCAAGAATGTGAAGTGTAAGACCGGTGGCATGATACCCAGAAAAGGAGACGCCGGGTATGAAAGATATCCCAACATTGAGATGACTGTTGAGATCAACAACAAAAGTAAATAAGGAATTATTAAGAAGAAGTTCACGTTGAACACGACCAATATCTTCTAGAACATCCTTGTTATCGTTACCAAATTAGGCAAGAAAAGTGGATAACCGTTGTTATCTTTTGAAGGCCATATTGATTGACCTCATTTTGAATACAGATGTTATTGTGAAATTAGGCATATACTATCAAGGTGGGAATGATTGAATAAGACACCCTTATCAGGGATATATGACTTGATTTATCCATGGAAGGATGCATGTACCTTTTTAAAGGTGGAATTAAGGATATAACATCTGTAACTTAGAATAAATCATAGGGGAATGCATAAAGGTTGGCATTTCACCCTTAATAGGGATAGTATGAGTTTTGACAGTATAAATTGGAAAGGATTAAGGTAACAACAACCTTTAAAGATCAGTAGAGAAATTTTTCAGAAGTACATAGACAATGGTTCTAGTATTAGTAAATGGTATTTTGATATGCCCTGTATCTAGGGAATACAGGAGGAATGATTCAAGGATAACCTTAGAGGTCTTACAAGGAGAAAGGTAATATTCAAAGTTTTGAAGAATAGAAATCTTGATAAAGAAAATATGACATAATTATAATAATGCCAAGTAGGGCACGTGTTAAACCATGAGAAGTATAGATTGAACTAATGGGGGTCAGAATTGTTAAAGCAAGAAGGACCCAAGATAAAAGACGTCCTAAGTATGATCGAGAGTCAGCCGTGATAATGTTCACATTTAAAGACTAAGGCAGTGACTTATGGAAAAATGGTGATTTTTTTTATAAACAAGAACTTAAGAAGTGCATTTTCACATAAGGAGTGATTGGAAATGAGGTAGAAAATTTAGTTGGAGGTGGTTCAAAAGACATTGATTGTAAGGAAATTTTACTATCAGGAAAGGCCAAAGAGATGGCCGACACTTTAAGTGTAAGAGGACAATTATAGGCGCTCGTGCCAGAGGAATACAATGATGATGGTTAAGCTGTGAAGGTTGTATTACGGTTTGGAAGATTGACATTCCTTCCGATGACTGTGTAATACCCAACCGTAATAGTAGTTTGGTAAAGGTTTAATTCATATAATCGCCATGAGAGATCATTACTGCATACCACCATAGAATGCACGAATGTATAACCAGTATTGAGAAGTATAACCAGTATAAAGGCTGGTATTGCCGAATGACTATCTATCTGTGTGATAGAAGCCTAGTAGGATACCATCTATTGTTTAATTGCTTGTCAAGTACTAAAGGCTGGCCACTTTTTGTACTAACTATACGATGTAACAAGTGTTCATGATCATAGTGATCTCTCAATAAAATCTTTTACTTCTATATGATGGGTCAAGCTTTCGAAGATAGAAGTAGTTAGAAAAGGAGTAGTATGAGTATGGTGGTATTCGGAATGGAAACACATTCGTGAATTAAATATTAGGAAAAGGTTGACACATTTATTAAAAGGTTATAGAATGCTAATGAGCAAAAGTATAACCAGTATAAATATTAGGAACGGAAGATAGTAGCGATTACGAACTGGAAAAAAGTGGGTATTGAGAAGCAAAAGCTATAATGCTAGAAGCTATGATGAGAGTCTGTGCAATAGACTTGAAAGAATTTGGAATGATCACTTAACGCGGATTGAGTTTTCTTACGATAATATATCGTATGTCAGTAACGAGACATCGCCTTATGAGATCCTTAAGGGAACGCAATGTCGATCTCCCTTATGTTAGGATGATGTTGTAGAGCGTAAGATGCTCGGACTAGCAGTGGTCCAAAGGACCAAGGATATAATAGATCTAATCAGAGGACGGCTGGTAGTAGCCCAAGATGGACATAAGAAGTATGTTGATTTGACACGAAAGGAGAAAGAATAGGAAGTAGGGGACCTAGTGCTGTTATAGGTATTCCCTTGGAAAGGATTGATGAGGTTCGGAAAGAAAGGAAAGCTAAGTCCATGATTTGTTGGACTCTTGGATATATTAAGACGTGTTGGGAAGTTAGCATATGAGCTAGCCCTACCCCCGAACATGTAGCAAGTTCATAACATGTTCCACGTATCAATGTTAAGGAAGTGTAATCCGGATGCCAGACAAATAGGGGCATATGAGCGCATAGACATGCAACCAGGAAAGGTTATAGATCGAAAAGGAACAAGTACTTAGGAGAAGGGTTACCAAACTAGTCAAAGTTTGGTGGTGGAACCACAATGTGGGAAAATTTATTGGATAGTTAGAAAGTGCAATGCTAAGAGAGTATCCCTATCCATTTTCTATCAGATTCCGGGACGGAATCCTTTTAAGGAGGGGAGACTGTAATAACCCCAAATTTTTGGACTTTTTGTAACCCTTATGAATAGTGATTTTGCTGATTATGCTGAATAAGAAATCTTTTCATGCCACACTTTGTAGGGGTTCTTTTATTGTCATTCTGAGATCTTATTAGTACTCTATATGGTATATAAGTGTATGTAAAGATCGTCAGAATCCAAATTCGAACACTTTGATTTTTCCCGAAAATCCACCAGATACCGAAAGAATTGAGTATAAGGTAACAGGATAAAAAGGATTTAAATTCAAGGAGTATAAGAGAGGATCATAAAAGGAATATAATGTATTGAGACAGGTTAAGGAAACCCAAGTAATAAGATCCCGGGTATGATCCCTCAAACGATAAACGAGAATGAAAGTTAAGCGAACCGTATAACAGATCAGCGGTCATTAGCCAAGTAATTAGGAGCTAATCAAAGAGTTTAGTGATGATGATGTCATCACACCAATAAGAAAAGGACAAGTGTGGGAAGATAACATAAGAGGATGACATAAGCATGACCAAAAGGGAAGGAATTGTTGGTTGATTTTAAGCCATTCATTTTTTACCATGGTAAAAGGTAATTAACAAAACAAAAAGGGAAAGCAACCAAGCAAACATCATCTTCTCCCCCCCTCATTCTTTGCTCTCGGCTTTTCCATGAAAAGCAAAGGAGAAATTTTCAAAACTCAAGCTACACACCTTCAAAAATCAAGAGGTTTGTTTCTTTAGCTTCCATAATCCATAACTTAGATGAGCCATAAGTTTAAGCTCAAGATTCCATGTTTAACATAGCTAATCAATTCATCAAAGTTCTTGGTGAATAGCGTTTTCAAGAAACTAACTTTGTGTTTTCTTATGTTTTCTTCACGATCCAAGCTTAGTAGAGATAGTTAGTGGTTATTTAAGGCTTCCTAAGTGATTCTCCACTCTCCAAGGAAGGTATAACCCCTCCAAACCCTAACTTTACTTTGAGTATTAGGTTTGGTTTTGTTTGTTATATTTCGTGAGAGCATGATTCTTGTATGTTTAGAGTTTGGTTGGAATTATAATGATTTTGGGTTATAAATCTTGGTTTTTGGTTGATGAACCTTAAGTATAGTTAGTAGCTCTTGTTTGAGATTGAATAAGTTGGAAAAATCAAGAGGTTATGGACTGAGTTAGTAAGGTTTGGATGAAGTTTGGTGGTATTGGTGGTTATGGGTTGATTTGTGGTTGATTGGAGTAGTTTAAACTTTGGTAATCGCGTAAACATAGTCGTCGTAATGCCCGTTTTACTTTAGACTGTTTTTGTTCTTAACATCAGGACCCGTGAACTCACTGTTAGGTTTTGACCATTGCCATGATTAGATAGTTCATGTTACGAGCTTCGTTTTGATATGTGGTTCGCTTGAATCCGATGTACGGTTTAGGAGAAATGACCGTTTTAAGTAACGGCGTTTCGCAAACGAACCATTACCCCTCGCCTTACTTTAAAACCTTGGTTAAGGACCTTAAATGACTAATTGGGGTATGAAACAATTATGTAAAGTGGATTAGGAAGTTCGTAGGGTACTCGCGAAAGAATCGCCTTAAAACTCTTAATGGTTAATTTATTAAAAATGGTGGAGTCGAGGGTACTCAAGCGACTTAAGTGAATCGTTATGCGCAAAAGCGAGCGTTAGAGTCTAGTTGGTTAAAGTATAGATTCTTAAGCGAATTTGGTTTAATTCCAACTTATATGTTGTTTATAGGTTACCAGGCTCGTCCCAGGCCTTTTACCACCCCCAGTCGCTCAGGTAAGTTTTCTACCCGTTATACTGTTGTTGTGAAGTAAATATATGTATATGCATTATCTTGTGATAGATGCATGATGGTTAATTAGCAAATCTTACGATATATTGGAGCATGCTGATATGGTTTATATGCATGTCTGTTTCGTAATCTTGATATGTATTTGGTGATCCAATGCTTATAGTTGCATAATACCTATGCTAGATATAAGCAGTAGTTGCGTATACCCTTAGTATAGGGGACCCAAAGGTGAACATTTTCTAAAACCGGGAGTCGATGTTCCCGAGTATAATATATATATATATATATTTATATTTATATATATATATATATATGAATAGTTTTCAAAATCATTAATCGAATAAGGTTTATTCGATAACTTTATTTTAATTAATGAATATTAGTTTGAATATTCATTCGAGGACTTATGACTCCGTTTATTTTATTTAATGAATATTATTTTGAATATTCATTTGAGGACTTATGACTCCGCTTATTTTATTAAATAATATTCTTTATTTTATTAAAGAATAATATTTCGATAATCAAACTTATTTTTGATTATTTAAATAAAGATCGTATATCTTTGGTTATTTATTATTCATTTCAAGTATAAGTTTTAAAACTTCTATTTCAATTATTTTTATAAGGATTATCCTATTGGGAATATTATTTAAATAATAATATTCAGATATTTTCTAATATATCGGGACTGATTTATTTCATTAAATCAGTATTACTCCAAACATTCTTAAAAATGTTTTCGAGTCTTCAAAATGATTTTTAAAAGTTAGAGCGGATCCCAAAACTCATTTTTATATTTAAGATCTTCCTTTCGAAGGGGATTTAAATAATCGCTCAAACCTTAGGGATCTGGCTCAGTGGTGTATTTTACATTCGCAACGAGGTTGCTGTTTTGAGAAAACATCTTGATTACTTGTCCATCGTTCGGGAAGTAAGTTCATCTATTTGAGTCGGCATAAGAAACATGGGCTCAGCGGGCGTCCATGAAAGTGTAAGTGGCTCAGTGGGAGTCCATCAAATGCATAAGTGGCTGAGTGGCAGTCCATCATAAGGTCTTATTACGGCCAGGGTGATGACCAGTGGGGAATTCGTCCATCTACTAGTAGAAAAGGTTACTTATTGGTATCTTTGCCTGATCAGCAAGATATCAGGTTTATGCCAAGGTTTTCTCCTTTCCAAATTCATTGGATATTGCAACTCTGTTTATAATTTTCATAACAGAGGTTTTAAAGGAGTGTATGAAATGTATATCTATATAGGTGCATATATATATCGGGACTTAATGAAGTATCTCATAACTTCATTCTTTCAAATGATATTTCAAAGATTGAATCTCTTCAAGTCTTATCTTATGGTCTCATCTATGGGACGAACTTTTGAAACTAATTATAACTTGAACAGTGGTAGTTCAAGTAGTAATCAGAAAAGATATAAGTATATTGGAGTATCTTGTAACTTCATCTTTTGAACTTATATCTAGTTAATGATTATCTTATGCATATCAAAGGTTTTCAGAAAAACGTTGAGACAAGGTTAGATATATGAGATCACCTTGCAACGATATTTTTATACAGTTTTAAACTGGAACTCTGTGTATATTATACATGTCAGAGGATTTCAAAGATTGTGAAAAGTATATATATACTGAATATTTTGCGACGTGGTCGCATTAAGATTTCAAACTTGGTTCATTTCTTCTTGACCAAGACTTCCATGAGTACTATGAGAATGCTCATATATTGTTAATTATTATACATATTATTTCGGTGGGCTTGTTGCTCACCCTTGCTTTCTTCTTCATCACACAACAACAGATAGACAAGATGAACATGATCAAGCTCCCAATTCGCGAGTGGATAGGAAACATTCTGCAGTTTCCTGTAGGCGTTGATGCCGTTGTAGCTGAGGTCGGGTCTACCAATAGGCTAGGCTTTCAACTTTTGATGTACCAGACTTATGTATATTTATGAATTGTAATAATGGCAAAGAATATGTAAATTTATTCAGAAACCCTTTTGAGGTGTAATGACTTTTAATTGTGGAATAAAATGACTTGTGTTATTGTTTGGTATTCATCTCTGAGACTATAACTTGTGGTGTGTGTGTATATTGTGGGGTCACAGTACGCAGTAGTTGGTTGATTATTAAGATTAAGTATTATTAAGGGAAATAGAACTCGTGACAACCCGGATCCCCAACCCCGGATTTGGAGGTGTTACACGTCTTATATGCGTCGCGAACATATAAGATAGGGTGTTACTCTCTTGTGAAGTGACGGTGGATCTTGAGATTTAGAACTTGTCATGCTAGCATAGGTTCATGTAAGAGGATGCATGATTAGTGGGTAACTCTAACCATTTTATTCGCCCTGTGTAATCAAAAGGAATAACTTGTGCTTAAATCCTTATGTTGTCAATTTCTGTAGACATATAGGGACTCAACATAATTGATGCCTATTCAACTTCTATCTTAATTATGGATGCTTGGTAGAATGGTATTAGTACAATGAAAGTTGGCTTTTATCAGTTTTGTTTTATTCGATTAATATCATCACGTTTGCATGCTAAGGGTAATAAAAATAACTATTGAAGGAAGTAGTAATGAAGTTGTGATCTAATGAGTGTTTTAATATTATTAATTCAAGTGTTAATTAAGTACTTAATTCTAGTAGTTAATTGTAATTAATAATTAGTTAATCAAATCTAAGTGTTATTGTCTTAACATTGAAAAGTAATCATACACTGGTGAGTGAGTTTAATTGAACACAATTAGTCTGAGTCTCTGTGGGAATGAACTAGAAAGTATTCTATATTACTTGCGAACGCGTATACTTGCGTGTGTTATTAGCGCGTATTTTCGCCCTAACAAGTTTTTGGCGCCGCTGCCGGGGACTCGGCGTATTTGTTTAGTTTATGTACTTATCATCATTGGTCATTAGGACTCAGTAATTAAGACGTGTTACTTATTATTTCCGGTTGTGTTTCAGGTACTTTAGCGAGTGTTTATGCAAACTCGTTCTCGTACTCGCAAAAGGACTTTATATACGGCTGAGGAGACAGACAAAGTTCGTGATATTCCGGAGAAGATAGATTTTGAAGATTCAGATTCAGGAAGTGAGCAGAAAGAGCCAGTAACCATGGGTGATTGTTTAGTTCTGGCAGATCCAGCTCTTAGAGATTTTTCTCAGCCCAAAATTGATGACATTAACTCTAGCATCATGCACCCTGATATTGAGGCCAATAACTTTGAAATCAAGCCGGGCACTATTCAGATGGTGCAGAATTCTGTTTCTTTCGGAGGTGCTGCGACTGAAGACCCCAACATGCACATAAGGAATTTTGTCGAGATCTGCAGTACTTTCAAATATAATGGTGTGACTGATGAGGCTATCAAGCTGAGGCTTTTCCCATTCTCACTGAGGGATAAAGCTAAGGACTGGTTACATTCTGAACCAGCTGGGTCTATCACTACTCGGCAAGATCTTGCACAAAAGTTTCTGGTTAAGTTTTATCCAATGGCGAAGACTGCGGCTATGAGGAGTGCTATTACTCAGTTTATGCAGCAACCTACAGAATCTATGTGCGAAGCTTGGGAGCACTACAAGGAGATGTTGAGAAAGTGTCCACATCATGGAATGCCTAATTGGATTATGATCAATGGTTTCTATAATGGTTTGGGGGCCCAATCTCGGCCCATGCTCGATGCAGCAGCTGGAGGCGCCTTGTGGGCCAAAAGCTATACTGAGGCTTATAATCTTATTGAGACTATGGCTGCAAATGAGCATCAAAACCCAACTCAAAGGATGATGCCTGGGAAGGTAACAGGTATTTTGGAAGTCGATGCACCTATAGCTATTGCAGCGCAGCTCCAAGCGCTGTCTATGAAGGTCGATTCTCTAGCCACCTATGGGGTCAATCGGATAGCTATGGTATGTGAGCTTTGTGCAGGTTCTCATGCTACAGATCAGTGTTCTCTTGTTAATAAATCTGTTCAGTATGTGAACAATTATCAGTGATAGCAGCAGCCTGTGCCAGCTACTTATCATCCTAACAACAGAAATCATCCAAATTTCAGTTGGAGTAATAATCAGAATGCTATTCAGCAACCATATCAGCAAGGAGTAAGTAAACAGTTCAATCCACCTGGATTCCAGCAACCACAACATTATGCTCAAAGGCAATCATATCCTCAACAAGGAGGTGCAGCTCCACCCTCTAGTGCTGATTTTGAGGAACTTAAGTTGTTGTGCAAAAGTCGGGCGGTTTCTATCAAGACCTTGGAAAATCAAATCGGTCAAATAGCCAATGCAGTGCTCAATCGTCAACCTGGCATACTTCCCAGTGATACTGAAGTGCCAGGCAGGAAGGAAGCTAAAGAGCAAGTCAATGCTATTACCTTAAGGTCTGGAAAAATTGCTGATACTGAAAAAGCAAAAGAAGGAGAAGCTGAAGCTAGTGATGAAGAAGCTAAGCAAAAGGAGAAAGCGGCGGAACCAAGGAAGACTACTGTTGAACACACTCTGCCTGAGGGTAATACAGGGGAGAAACAGCTCTATCCTCCACCACCTTTCCCTAAGAGATTGTAACAACAAAAGCTGGATAAGCAGTTCGGTAAGTTTCTGGAGGTGTTCAAGAAACTTCACATCAATATACCTTTCACTGAGGCTCTGGAGCAAATGCCTAGTTATGCGAGATTTATGAAGCGTATTCTTTCAAGGAAGGTGAAACTGGATGATCTTGAGACCGTTGCTCTAACGGAAGAATGCAGTGCTGTGCTGCAACAAAAGTTACCTCCAAAGCTTAAAGATCCAGGTAGCTTCACCATTCCTTGCACCATTGGCAAGTTGTCTTTTGACAAGTGCCTTTGTGATTTAGGAGCAAGCATCAATCTGATGTCGTTGTCGATCTTCAAAAAGTTGAATTTTCCTGATCCAAAGCCCACCTACATGTCTCTACAATTGGCTGATCGTTCTATTACTTACCCACGAGGCATAGTGGAGGATGTGCTAGTAAAGGTGAATAAGCTCTTCTTTCCTGCAGACTTTGTTATTCTGGATTTCGAGGAAGATAAGAAGATTCCCATAATCTTGGGGAGACCCTTCTTGGCTACAGGCCGTACCTTGATAGATGTGCAGAAAGGTGAACTTACTATGAGGGTGCAGGATCAGGATGTGACATTCAATGTATTCAAGGCAATGATATTCCCTACAGAAGATGAGAAGTGCTTAAAAGTGGATTTGATTGATTCTGCGGTTACGTTAGAACTTGATCATATGCTAATGTCTGATGCATTAGAGAAGGATTTAGTGGGGGATTTTGACAGTGATGATGAGGATGGCAATGAGCAACTACAATATCTAAATGTTTCTCCCTGGAGGCGAAAGCTAGACATGCCATTTGAATCTCTTGGTACTTCTGACCTCAAAAATGCTGAAGGAAAGCTCAAACCATCTATTGAGGAAGCGCCTACTGTGGAGCTTAAACCATTGCCTGAACACTTGAGGTATGCTTTTTTAGGTGATGCATCTACTTTACCTGTTATTATTGCATCTGACCTTTCAGGTAGTGAGGAGGACAAGCTCTTAAGGATCTTGAGAGAATTCAAATCGGCTATCGGATGGACTATAGCAGACATCAAAGGGATCAGCCCTTCATACTGCATGCATAAGATTCTGCTAGAAGAGGGTAGTAAGCCGACTGTTGAGCAACAGCGCAGACTTAATCCTATCATGAAAGAAGTTGTGAAGAAAGAAATTTTGAAGTGGCTGGATGCAGGGATCATTTATCCTATTTCTGACAGTTCTTGGGTGAGCCCCGTGCAATGTGTACCTAAGAAAGGAGGTATCACTGTGATAGCAAATGAGAAGAACGGGCTTATCCCCACTCGAACAGTCACAGGATGGAGAGTATGCATGGACTATAGAAAGCTGAACAAGGCCACGAGGAAGGATCACTTCCCTCTTCCGTTTATTGATCAGATGCTTGACAGGTTGGCCGGTCATGAGTATTATTGTCTTCTGGATGGCTATTCAGGGTATAATCAGATTTGTATTGCACCAGAGGATCAAGAAAAGACTACCTTCATTTGTCCATTTGGCACGTTTGCTTTTCGTAGAGTTTTATTTGGGTTATGTGGCGTACCGACCACTTTTCAGAGATGTATGATGGCTATATTCTCTGACATGATTGGAAATAATGTCGAGGTGTTCATGGATGACTTCTCCGTCTTTGGACATTCGTATGATGAATGTTTGAATAATCTTCGTGCAGTACTCAAAAGGTGTGTGGAAACTAATTTGGTGCTCAATTAGGAAAAATGTCATTTTATGGTGCGTGAAGGCATTATTCTTGGGCATAAGATCTCTAGCAAGGGTCTTGAGGTGGATAAAGCTAAGGTGGGAGTCATTGAAAATCTTCCACCACCTATTTCTGTGAAAGGAATCTGTAGTTTTCTTGGTCATGCGGGTTTTTATCGGCGTTTCATCAAGGACTTTTCGAAGATATCTAAGTCATTGTGCAACTTGCTTGAGAAGGATGTGCCTTTTAAATTTGATGATGACTGCTTGACGTCATTCGAGACTCTCAAGAAGAGTTTGATAACTGCACCAGTTATTACAGCACCTGATTAGACAGAGCCTTTTGAGATGATGTATGATGCAAGTGATTATGCGGTGGGCGCAGTTCTTGGGCAGCGCAAGAATAATCTCTTTCATGTGGTCCACTATGCTAGCAAGACCTTAAATGGGGCCTAAATGAACTACACCACTACTGAGAAGGGTGGTTTCAAAAAAATTTGATCTTATTTGCTTGGGACAAAGGTGACAGTGTTCACTGATAATGCGGCCATTCGCTATTTGGTTTCCAAGAAGGATTTGAAGTCGAGACTCATTCGTTGGGTGCTCTTGCTACAGGAATTTGAGTTAGAGATCAAGGATCGGAAAGGTACTGAGAATCAAGTAGCTGACCATCTCTCTAGATTGGAGAATCCCGAGTCTACTTCACATGATAAAACATTGATCAATGAATCTTTTCCGGATGAGCAGTTGTTCGCAGTTCAAGAGGAAGAGCCATGGTTCGCAGATATTGTGAATTATATTGTCATCAATATAATGCCTCCTAATTTGACCACAGCTCAAAAGAAGAAGTTTTTGCATGAGGTGAAGTGGTATATGTGGGATGAACCGTATTTGTTTAGACATGGAGCTGACCAGATCATCAGGAGATGTATCCCATTCTGTGAGACGGAGGGGTTATTACGAGACTGCCACTCCACAGTTTATGGTGGACACTATGGTGGTGAGAAGACGGCAGCTCATATTCTGCAAGCAGGTTTTTTCTGGCTTACTTTATTTAAGGATGCTCATCAGTTTATTTTAAGGTGTGATCGTTGCCAAAGAGTAGGAAATCTTACGAGAAAGGATGAGATGCCGTTAAATGTGATGCTTGAAGTCGAGGTCTTTAAAGTTTGGGGAATCGATTTCATGGGGCCTTTTGTCTCATCCTGCAATAATCAGTACATCTTGCTGGCAGTCGATTATGTCTCAAAATGGGTAGAAGTCAAAGCTCTACTGACGAATGATGCAAAGGCGGTGTTGAATTTTCTCCATAAGCAGATTTTCACAAGGTTTGGACGCCGCGAATAATCATAAGTGATGAAGGGTCGCATTTCTGCAACCGTAAGTTTACTTCTATGATGCAGTGCTACAATGTGAATCATCGTGTTGCTACTGCCTATCATCCGCAAACGAATGGTCAAGCAGAAGTGTCTAACAGAGAGATCAAGCTCATTTTAGAGAAGGTTGTTTGTCCGTCAAGGAAGGATTGGTCTTTAAAGCTCGATGAAGTTGTTTGGGCTTATAGAACAGCATATAAGACTCCACTTGGGATGTCCCCATTTCAACTTGTGTATGGCAAGGGATGTCATTTACCTGCGGAGCTTGAGCATAAGGCCTATTGGGCATTGAAGAAGTTGAACCTGGATTTAGATGCAGTTGGAAAGAAGCGAATGCTTCAGCTTAATGAACTTGATGAATTTCGACTCCAAGCGTACAAGAACAACAAAATGTACAAGGAAAAAGTGAAAAGGTGGCACGACCAGGAAGCTACATCCTAAGTTATTCGTGCCGGGGCAGCAAGTTCTTTTATTTAACTCTCGTCTCCGACTTTTTCCTGGGAAGTTGAAATCAAGGTGGTCTGGACCTTTTATTGTCAAAACTGTGTTTCCACATGGAGCGGTGGAGATTTTTGAGAATGATTCGGACCAAGCATTCAAGGTTAATGGTCAGCGTTTGAAGCACTACTATGGGGACACGGCAAACCGGGAAGTGGTTAGTGCCGTTTTATTGTCAACTTGAGTAAGGTACGCTACGTCAAGCTAATGACGAAAAAGAAGCGCTTCTTGGGAGGCAACCCATGATTTGTTGTTATAGGAACCCTTAGAAGTTAATAACCTATCCAAAACCACAAAAAAAATTAGAAAAACAGGGCAAGGAAAAAAAATTCCAGAAGACCCCTGAGCGCCCGCTCAGGGGCCGACTGGGAGAAATTATTTTAAGTCCAATAAAAATCCAAAAAAATCTGAAAAATAAAAAAAACAAATCACAGCCCATTACCCACGACCTATTTCCCCATTATCCCATGTTTTTAACCCTCAAACCCACTCCTAGTCAAATTTTACCCTAATCCCTACCCTATATATACATACACCTATTCCATATACTCCCCATACACTTTCAAACCTTAAACTCTCTCCCAAACCCAAAAACACAAATCTTAAACACTTTTTCTCAGTTTCGATGGCACCCAAGAGATCCGGGACTATTGATAGCAGCAGCATTGTCCCTACTGCTGATTCTTCGAGGGGTACTGCTGCGAGGCCTCGTTTGAATGATAGGGCTGCTGAGGAGGAGTATACTAGGCTTCTGGGTAAGCCGATTTTGAAGGAGAGGGGGTTCTTACCATCGGGGAGGGATGGTGAGTTGTTGCCTATGATTGCTGAGAAGGGTTGGATTGCTTTTTGTGAGTCTCCTGAAGCAGTTCCGATGAGCGTGGTTCGTGAGTTCTATGCGAAAGCGAAGGCTGAGAAGAATGGGTATTCTGTTGTTCGGGGGATGAAGGTGGATTATCACCCTACGGTGATTTGCCGTGTGATTGGGCAGCGACAGAGGAACCCCACAGAGGAGAATTGGAACGAAAAGACTGCTGAGGATTTTGACTTGGATTTGATTTGTGCTACTCTCTGTAGGTCGGGCACAGTTTGGACTTTCAAGACTGGGACTAACGAGTATCGCCATTTTCCGGCGATTGCGATGAACAGGTATGCCCGTGCATGGAATGCTTTTATTTGCACTAATATTCTGCCTACTTCACATGCACATGAGGTCACAGTTGAGAGAGCACAGTTGTTATGGGGAATTTTGAATGAGGAGTACTATGTGGACCTTGGTGAGTTCATCGACCAAGGGATTCTGAAGTTTTTGAGGGGAGCTAAGCACATGAACATCCCTTATGCATCCACGGTTATAAAGCTTTGCCGAGCAGTGGGAGTTCAGTGGCCGTTTCATGAGCAGTTGCAGTTGTCGGCCACTCCTATTGACTCCGGGACTCTACATGCGATGCAGGAGTGGACCGGTGGTGAGCCCGAGGAGCATGGGCTGGGTTATCGTCTTTCAGGAGGGCGTCCAGCACGAGGTTCTACCATGGCGAGGCCAAGGCGAGATGAGGCTGGTTCTTCTAGAGCTCAGGAGGGTGTTGGGATGGCTGATGCCCAGTATAGGAGGCTGTCGAGGAGGATGGACGCTATGTACGAGACACAGAGCAGGTTTGCTCAGGAGCTCACCCTTGCACTTGGGACTGCTTTTTGAGGCCTTGGAGCTGACATCCAGTGGCCAGTTTTTGGTGAGGACTCTACATATCCGCCTCCTGATACACCACCCTCTGAGGGTGATGATGATGATGATTTCTCCGAGTAGGTATACCCTGTGTTCCTTTCTACTACCTTCACTGGGGACAGTGAAGATTTTAAGTTTGGGGGTGGTAGTTAAGGAATATTTTGTGTGTGTGTCATATAGTTGCATATTTATGATAGTTTAGTTCATATAATTGCATTTTTTGTCATATAATTTTTTATTTATTTATACCTTTATTTATTTATCATGTCATATAGCTCATGCATATACCATGATCCCTTTTGCGCTGATTTACCAATTAATTTGTGATGTTGATGCGAGTGTAGTGATAGCGTTAAATTGATGTTGAGTCGTGTAGGTTGATATGCATGCTAGACACACTTGTAATTTCACTAAGTCTTAGAGAATGCTTAAGGACTAGATTGTTGTTATGGTTTGATGGTTTTCGAGGTTAATCTATTGATTATGCTTAGAATTTTATAATAGGTTCTTAGTGATAAAAGAAGGCATGAAAAGAAAAAAAATGGAGTGAAAAATGGAATTCATTGCTAATTGTGGCTAGGCGTCAAATGGCTAGTAGCCGGCTCATATTTTTATGCGAGTAGTCTAGGGCTGAGCAAGATGGAGCGAAACGCACTTGCTCAAAAATTTTGAAAAAAATAGAAAAAAAAAGAGAGTTAATGCATAATTGATCACGAGTGGGCTCTTTGGTATTCGAGTTATTAAGTTCTTAGGGGACTTTGTGCCTAGTGACCTAAGGCATTTATAGTCTGGGATTCGCTAACCTAACGCTCGCTACATGGATGCCATTGCATAAGTCTTTTGTGGACCTCACTCATTGCACGGTCAAATAAGCATTTGTTGTTATAAATAAAAAGCATGACTCTGTAATAAGCTCCAGAAATCTTGAAGTGTTATAAGTCATTTTGTGCCTAGAATGTTTATTCTTCGTATAATCATGCGATTGCCTTGAGGATAGTTGAGTTATGATAATTGATCTAGTTTCGAAGCATATCTGTTAAGCATCTGCACACACCACATTTCTGGCTGTATGTTAGTTTGCATGATTTGATTGATCTTTATTCGCCTAATTGCATTTGTTGAGATGTTGTAAGTTGGTTGGTTTGGTCGTAGTAAAGGCGATCGCTGCATTTCATATAGATTGCATTCATGCATATTTTTGTTTTGTTTTTGAGTCTGTGACGCTTGAGGACAAGCATCGATTTAAGTTTGGGGGTGTGATAAGTGGCATTTTATACCACTTAGAACGCCTTATAATAGCTTGAATTGGTGTCTTGTTTGTGTCTTTGATGCGTTTTTCTAGTGTTTGTGCATTTCAGGGTATTAATTACATTTCGGAAGAGATTTCATCAATAATAAGCCTTGGCATGTGTTTAGCATTGCAAGTGGGAAGATAGGAGCAGATTGCAGTGAAGAAACGGAAGAAAAATGGATCAGTTTCCAGTAGGGGGCTGAGCGCCCGCTCAGTTCTGCTGAGCGACCGCTCAGGAAGCTGAGCGCCCGCTCAAGAATGCTGAGCGGCCACGCAGGGTCGGATTTTCAGAATTAATATTTTAGACTCCTATTTCTGTTTAACTTCCAACTTCTGAGTTAGCTGGGCTTTATGGGACTCCTATATAAGTAGATTTCAGAGACGTTTCACAAAGGTTGGATAGTAGTATTAATCAAAGAGCGAGGAGATAAGGAAGAAGACCGTTTTAGCACACCGCAACGAAGAGGAAGCATATTTTCTTGTGATTCTTTGTTTCGTTGTAACGTTGGATGCTAGTTTTCTTTACTTTGAACCTATTTACTCTTGTGATATACTCTGTTTTAATATAAGTAGTTTTAGTTATTATTCTCATGTGTTATTATCATGTTTTCATATAAACCCGTGATGACGATGAGTACTATCATAGGCTAATCGTGATCATGGGATCGTAACGGATTTACTATGGAATTCTTTAGTTAGTTGGTAAATACCTTAGTGTGTGATGATTGTATGATATCTAGTATTGGTTGTGCGTATTCGTCTTATGTGTGTCGCGAACATATAAGATAGGGTGTTACTCTCTTGTGAAGCGACGGTGGATCTTGAGATTTAGAACTTGTGATGCTAGCATAGGTTCATGTAAGAGTATGCATGATTAATGGGTAACTCTAACCGTTTTATTCGCCCTGTGTAATCAAAAGGAATAACTTGTGCTTAAATCATTATGTTGTCAATTTCTGTAGACATATGGGGACTCAACATAATTGATGCCTATTCAACTTCTATCTTAATTGTGGATGCTTGGTAGAATGGTATTAGTACAATGAAAGTTGGCTTTTATTAGTTTCGTGTTATTCGATTAATATCATCACTGTTGCATGCTAAGGGTAATAACAATAACTATTGAAGGAAGTAGTAATGAAGTTCTGATCTCATGAGTGTTTTAATATTGTTAATTCAAGTGTTAATTAAGTACTTAATTCTAGTAGTTAATTGTAGTTAATAATTATTTAATCAAATCTAAGTGTTATTGTCTTAACATTGAGAAGTAATCATACACTGGTGAGTGAGTTTAATTGAACACAATTAGTCTGAGTCTCTGTGGGAACGAACTAGAAAGTATTCTATATTACTTGTGAACGCGTATACTTGCGTGTGTTATTAGCGCGTGTTTTCGCCCTAACAGTAGCACTAATCATCTTGTTGTTGCTTACATGAAGAATAAAAGAATAAATATTGTTCCTCCCAAATCAGAGTTTAGGAGCATAACAGTTAGATATAGACCACATAATCCTTTCTTTCATTGTGGTAGTATTTGGAATTCTATTCACATATGTAAAGAGTATCACTTTTTGTATTATGACTATTATGAACTGAAACCCTCTTTGAACAAAACAAAAAATATTTCAGCATGTGTATCTCCTGATATTAAGAATGTTAGCATAAAGTCTGATATAACCACTTCTGCTGCAAATGTTAACAAACTTAATAAGGCCAAAGGATCCAAAAAAGTCTAGGTCCTAAAAAATTCTAATTAATGGATTATATGATTGTAGTGTAACAGGAAAATAGTCTATTCTTGGACAGTGGATGCTCAGGACATATGACTGAATATAATGCCCTGCTATCAGAATTTAAGGAGAAGGTTGTCCCAAGTGTTTCTTATGGAGATGACAACTTAGGGAAGACTCTGGGATATGGAAATATCAAACTTGGGAATGTCATCATTAAAAATGTAGCTCTTGTTACAGGACTCAAGTATATTCTGATGAGTGTGAGTCAAATATGTGAAAGAGGTTATCATGTGGATTTTTATGAAGAATATTTTAAAATTGTCAACAATTCAGATGATAAAGTTGCAATGATTGGTTATAGACATGGAAACTTATATGAAGCCAGGGTTTCCACAAACACTGATGGCTCTACAATTTATCTGCTAAGTAGAGCAACTGTGGAAGATAGCTGGAACTAGCATATAAGACTTTTTCACTTAAACTTCAACAATATTAATGAACTTGTGAAGAAAGATCTGGTGAGATGATTGCCCAATGTAGTTTTTACTCCTGATGGCCTATGGCCTAAGAAAATCATCTTTCAAGAGTAAGACTGAATCCTCAATTCTTGAACCATTTCACCTATTACACATTGATCTTTTTGGTCCAATTAATGTAATGTCAATAGCTAAGAAGAGGTATGCACTTGTCATTGTGGATGAGTACACTAGATACATATGGGTATACTTTCTGCATACTAAGGATGAAACGCCATCCACTCTTTGTGATCATGTGAGGCAACTGGAAAAAGAATCAAAGCATAAAGTAAGTATTATCAGAAGTGACAATGGAACTGAATTCAAGAACATCACTATGGAAGATGTGATATCCCGTATTTTTCGGAATTATTATTATTATTTGAATAAGTTTATGTGATTTTCTGATTTGAAAGGAGTAAAATGATGGATATTTTATTCCAGTTTGACGAGTTCGTGTTATTAAATGGTAATGTGCTAAGCGTTAAGTGTTGTATCGATCCTTGTTAATTTCTGAAAATATTTACTTAAATATTTTATTTTTAAAAGTTTATTTAAAAGCCGATCATTTTATTGATATCAGTAAATTGAGTTCGTTTAATAATATTTGGGATTGAGTGGATATTCTATCAGCTATGTGTTGTATGTAATATTAATTGTGTGTGACTCAGTTGTGATTGAGGATTATTTGTATTATTAATTAATGCGTCTTATTATTTTGTTTTTATCTTTAAAATTGCTTTTATTACAAATTTATATTCATAAATATTTAAATTATCTTAAAAATTATTTTTATTTTTATGGCTTTATAATTTCAATAATTATTTTTGGAAATTTATAAAATTGAGAAAATAATATTTTGTCAATTATTTATCCCTAAATGATTTTCTGATTGTATTTAAGTGTAAATTTAGTATTAAGTTCAATAATGTTTCAAAAATCATGAAACTTATATTTTCTTAAGTTTTGAATATTTCGAGAATTTTAAAATTATTTCGGAATTTTTTTGGGTTATATTTACACGCACTTTTGTTCGTTAAATCGCAAAATACAGGGCGGATGCACAATTCAAAAATATTTTAAAATTTATGAAAAAATTATTTTATTAGTTTTTAAATATTCTGAGAATTTTAGAAGTATTTCGATAATTTTTCGAGTTAGCTTCACTCGCATGTTTGTTAGTTAAATCACGAAATGCGGGTATGATGTTAGATTCAAAAATGTAATAAATATTATGAAATTTATATTTTACTAGTTTTTGAATATTTGGAAAATTTTAAAATTATTTTTGGTAATTTTTTCGGGTTATTTTCACCTGCAAATATGTTACTGAAAAAGCGAAATGCGGGACAGAACCAGGCTTGCAAGGCTGTTGAAGACTCCTGGCAGCGGCTGGATGTTTAAAAAAAAGCGCACGCAACAAATTGATAAACGTCACCCCACCCCCTACTTCTCTATCACATTCCACCGCCTCCCTCTTCCATGTCTCTCTCTACTCTCTCTTATCTCCATCTCTCTCGATTACAGTTATATTTATAAATTTTTAAAAATTCATATCATATAAACCGTAAATCCAAATTTCAATTGTTATATATATATATAAATGATCAGGACTTCGATAGCTACGCATAGGTATATATATTGCAAGGTTTTGAGAAGAAAATTTTCGGGGCATAGTTTTCGTTTTAATATATTTTCGGAGCGTAGAAAAGGAGTTTGACGGTGCTGATTACTCTCCATGGCATCTCAGCGTGTATTTGTCTATGACTATTAATTTTAGATTTTTTTGGATATATTTTCAAGACATCAGATAATCTCTTGGGGTGATCAGAATTTATTTTCGGTAACAATTTCGAAATTCTGCTTTTGTACTTGGGTATATTATAGCATGTTAGTATTTATATATTTATTTCATAATTTTAGAAGTTGTTGTAGAAGTTGCTTTTGACCATGTTTTTTGTTTCTGGCGTGTTTATACTTGCAAATATAAATTATGGTGTGTTTTAAATTTATTGATTTTATTGTAGTATAGTTGGATTGTAGTTGGATTGTATTGTTTGGAATTGATTTTGAGGGGTTCTGACCCCGGGGAAATGTCCATGTTACAAAGACGTTGTTTCAATTTTTTTTGTAAAATATCTATTTTAATTTCAAATCATTATCTTTTATTATTTTCGAAAACTATAATTTGATTTAATTATTTATAATTTATTTTGATTAATTAATTATTCATTTAATTGATCGATTAATTCATTTAATTGATCGATTAATTTTATTTATAGATAATTGAATAAAAAGTAATTATATATAATTGAGCCAAATAATATTCTAAAATTATTTTGAGCTTTTAAAAATTATATTTAGGTATTTAAAAAAATAATTAATATCATTATTAATTGATTTATTCTTATTTTATTCACAATAAATAGACTGTTCGTCCGTTTAATACAAAACGAACGCGTCTAGACTCAGAAAAATATTATGCTTCTATTAAAAATAATTTCAAGACACAAATTCTTTTGTTTTGAAAGGTTTCTTGTTTTGTGAGTCGTTCTGAGTCGATTATTGAGCGATAAATCATATTTTTTACCCGACTTCCGTTTTAAACATACCGAGTCGAATCTTTTAACGAACTGAGTCATGTGTTATATGAATTATGTGATATGTGAGTTACGTGTTTACGTGCTATGTGAATTACGTGTGTACGTGGGTCAAGTGTCTTGTGTTTGACTATTTTATTGATGCGGGGGCTATCGTCTGGGTAGACGATAGGGTTTTGACGCGCAGTTCATCGATTAATTATCGTTTAGACGATTAAAGTTATATCTTTTAATTATAGATATGGATTGATCGAGACGATCAACACCAGATGTTGGATAAAGAGTAAAATGAAATAGTATTGGCTATTTGACATCATACTTAGTTTGATGTCAAATATCAAAGGTGATAAAAATATAGATGATTGATGTTGACTTCAGTATAGGATGTTGTGAGCATTAAAGTTCGTATTGATATCTAATTTGATATGAAAACAAAATGACTATTACTATCAAGAGTACGGTTTTGAATAAAGTTTATGATTCAGTCCATAATCACTGTTTCATGTTATTGTTGTTTATGATATTTCCGTAAATACTATTTTTTGAGTTTTATTCTCGTCAAGATTCAAAGTATTGCTGAAGCATTTCGCTCAAAAATATCAAAAGGATTTTTAATACATTTAAGGAACCAATTCTGGGATTCCTTAACTAAAAATTTCTGATTCAGCAATTATGATTTTAAATGTTCTGCTCTAGTGCAGATATCGGTTTTATATCAAAGAGACCATATATATGCTATAATGAACTTGTTGAGCATTTCTTTCGCTCATACTTGCCTGTTTTTAAATTTAACCTTCCAGTGAGGATTAGCTTGCGCTGTTTAGCTGCGTAAATCGAGAAAGCAAAGAAGAGGCTTTTGGAAGATGGTTGGTCCAGGGTTGCGAAACTAAAGTAAGTTCTATTGTATAAAGTTATTTATATTATATTATATTATAATTATGTATTGTATAATTGGGCCTAGTATACTTCTTTTTAAAGTTATGCTAGCGGGTTTAGTATTGAGTTAGAATTTGTTGAAAAGAGTTTTAAAAGAAAGTAAAAAATGTATTTATAAAAATTTGGAATTCTTATTTCTAGAAATGTAACCTAAAAAGATCGTGGTGTAGTTTGGGGTCACAGATGCTATATTTCAGTTTCTTGCATTTATTTATTGATTCAACGGGTTATTTTGGATTGAGATTTCATAGTGACGACCAAATCCCCTGACCCCGGATTTGGGGGTGTTACAGAAGAATTCTGTAAATACAAAGGGATCAAACAGGAGTTTTCTGCTCCTGGAACTTCACAATAAAATGGAGTTGTTGAAAGAAAGAGAAGATGAAAGGACCACGCTCGAGGAAGCAAAATTTCCAACCTATTTTGGGGCTGAGGCTGTGCAAACTGCATGCTTCACAAAGAATGTAACTCTGATTAAACATGCATGGGAACACACCACTTGAGATGGTGAAAGGAAAAAAGCCAAATTTGAAGTACTTTCATATTTTTTGCTGCAAATGTTTTATTCTCAAAACTCATCCTGAACGGTTGACAAAATTTGATTTGAAAGTTGATGAAGAAATTTTTGTTGGATATCCACTATCAACAATGGCCTTCAGAGTTTACAATCTGAGAACAAGAGTGATTATGGAATCTATTCATGTATTTTTTGGTGACAAGAAGATTACATGTCTAGAAGATGTGGATGATCATGAAACACTAAGATTTGAAAATAAAGTACCATATGCTGAACAACTAAATTCTAATGAACTGTTGAACTCTGATACTATAAATGCTGATATCACTTCAAACTATGATGAACCACTTGATAATGGTAACAACACAAATACTGAAGCACATGTTGAGGGGAGCAACATGATTCTCATCAAGAGTTAAGTTCAAGTGACTGAAGTCAAGATACATCAACAAATACTTTATTAGACTCTGAATTCTCAAATACTGATAAATAAATACTAATAATTCTGAAAGCACCGATTCAGGCGGAGCTTCAAGAAATAATAATGGTACACATAAAGGTAAAAATAGAGACTTCATGGATCAAGAGGGAGGATCTTTAAGGAGTCAACTTTCTTCTGCAAGAAAATGGACTAAGTCACATACTCCTGACTTAATCATTAGAAATCCTGATAGTGGTGTAAAGACCAGAAAAGTCACACCAAATGAATGTCTCTACCATTATTTTCTATAAGATAGTGAACCAAAGAAAGTGGATGAATCTCTTCAAGATGCTCATCGGGTCACATCAATGCAAGATGAGCTCAATTAATTTGAAAGGAAAAAAGTTTGGACTTTGGTATCAAGGCCAAAAGATAGATCAGTGGTCGGTACTTGTCATTCCCTAACAATATAACAACAGAATTACAGAAGGGGGGTTGAATGGAATTCTAATTTCTTTTTTTCCTTTATGAAAAAAATTCTTAAATATACAACTGTGTTTTGAATATGCAAGAACGCAAATAAGACTTTAAAAGTATTCAAGAAACACAAAGTAAATAAACAAGAGTTTTAAAATTTCTGGTGGCTTTGTATTACCACCAGAGATGTATATATTAAGAAAATCTCTGTGATGCAAGAATGCACATAGCTGATTTTTAATATTATAACTTAAAACTGGGAGTGCTTAAAGATACAGCTTACAAAGACTCTCTAGATGATTTCTTGCAATTCTTGATTCTAAAATTCTTGCTACACTTGGTTTATATATCACCAAGTTATATGTGCAATAAGACAAAAGTATTCCTATCAGCTAAGTCCAATTCACATGTTTTTTCATTTCTCTGTTCAATGCAATCCAGTTTATATATAACATCTTTGAATGAGCTTGTCTTGCATGTAAATGGAAATAATTCATTTTTTTCTAATACCAGCAATCAGGCTACCACATTCCTTTTGTGCACTATTAACCCATGTGATTCTTTCAGCTTCTGTCAAGTCCCTATCAATTGTTATCTTTATTGATTATTCATTGAGGCTTCACTATTTATCCATTAAAACTATATTAGTGTTATCCGTTGAAGCTTTCTTGATATCATATGTTAACAACTTTATCTGTTATCCGTTGATGGCTTGACTTGCTTATCCGTTGAGGGCATATGAGTTATCCATTGAAGCTTGTAGAGTCATCTGTTAATGCTTTGTAGATTAGCAGTTGAAGTTGTTTCCATAACAGTTGATACTCTCTCACTTATACAAAATTATAAGGCATTTTATATGTAACCCACCTATTTTGTATATTTTGCTAGTGGTCAACATGACTTAGAAACTACTAAAAACTACCAATCCCCCGACTATTCTAGTGCACGGAATGTGCTACATACTTATTCATATAAGTTACTCCTTCAACGGATAGATAACTGTGGTTATCCGTTGAAGGCTACAAAATACACTAAACAAATCTACTTAGGTGTTTTGGCGAGTTATCATCAAGACTACAACATATTCCTTATATTCTCCCTCAATTTATATTTAATAGAATTATAGGCATAAATTCAGGTTGACTTGATGATAACAAAACAACCTATAAAATTGATACATTAAAGAATATATAAATTGTAAAGTGCTGCATTTAAATTTGAATTGTATAAAGAAAGTTTATAGAAGTTGACATGCCATTTTTCAAGGTGCTCCTCTAATCTGAGCAAATCATGTCTTTTTCCTTAATTCCCTTGTCTTCTTTCCCAATTTTTCATTATTCTCTTCTATCTGAAGTTGGAATTGCCTGTAGAACTCAGCTTCATCTTCTTCATTGATATCCAGCATCTCTTGCATCTCTTTGAGAGTTTTATTGCTTGAAATTTTGAGCCTTCAAGTCTGAAGAATCTCCTGACATATTTTTCATCCCTGAACTTCATAATCCAGTAGGGCTTCATGTGCACTTTATTCCCAGTGTTTTGAATAGTTAAAACTCTTGGTAGTGCACTAGGATCTCTCCAGCTTTGTCTGATTGAACTGATCTTTGTTAGTATTTCTGACTTGGCAATTTTTGTGAATACATAGTCCTTCTTCATTGCAGAAAATACTTTGACCAAGACATTGTAGCTTTCATTGAGAATCCTGTAAAAGGGTCATGTGATCTCATTACCCCTCAGTATCTGAACATTAATTTTTCTAGAAGCTTGTAGTTAGCATCAATCCCTCTTACTTCATCCAGTTCATCCATAAAGAGTTCAATGTCTGAGAATTCCTTGATGTCACAGATGTAGAGTTCGTCATCCTTGTTGACAATAGGCTTGGGTTTTGAGATGGATTTGGTTTGAGATAGGGTTGGATTGACTCCTTTTCTCTTTCTTCTTGAATATCTTTTTTTGGTTGATAGGGGTATGTGTAGATCAGGATTTGGTAAACTATCTCGATCTATAGACTCATCCTTTGGTACAATTGGTTCACCATGAAAGTTGCCCTCATGATTGACCTTAATTTCAGCTACTTCCAGAGCTGGTACCTTTGAGAGTAAAGGTATTAGTCATTTTCTTTGAATCAAACACAGTAGTAGCCCAAATTTCTTCCACTACTTCACGGTATATGACTGGTGGCTCGAGCATAGAGTACTTGAGTTTGTTGCTGCTAATGAACTTCATCATCTTGTGGTAGTCCTTATGTGCAACACTCTTGTCGACCAGTGCTACAAAGTTATTTTTTGCATAAACATACCCTTTCTGAGACATGATTTTCACAACTGGAGCCATTGTTGCTGAGTTTTTGAAGTTACAGAGAGAAAAGGGTTTTGGAGATGAAAGAGAGTAAATTTGCCTTGTGAATTTAGAGAAAGATAAAAGAAAGATCTGTAATTAAAATTGGCTTTTATACTTTCCCAGAAAAAGACAAGAAAATGATTAAAAATACATACCCAATGATAATTGCCAAAAAATAACCGTTTAAAAATAAGGTAAACTTTAGAAATTTTTTACTATCAATGGATAATCCTTATCCGTTGAAAGAGTAATTTTGACTTAGCCAAAACTTTACATTTTCATGACTTGATCAAGAAAATCAAATTTATTGATGGTTGCATTACAAATTACACAAACATGAAAATAGTAAATTAAGAGTAGTTTAGCATACCTAACTCACTTATCAACCTAGTGAAAGTTGATTCATTAAGTGGCTTAGTAAAGATGTCTACAAGTTATTGTTCACTTGGAAAAAAATGTAGTTCCACAGTACCATTCATCACATGCTCTCTTATAAAATGATACTTGATGTCAATGTGCTTTGTCCTTGAATGCTACATAGGATTTTCAGTGATGGCAATGGCACTTGTATTGTCACAGAAAATTAGAATCTTGTCCACTTTTAGACCATAATCCAATAATTGATTTCTCATCCATAAAAATCTTTGCACAACAGCTACCAGTAGCAATATATTCAGCCTCAGTTGTAGAAGTAGAAACTGAGTGTTGCTTATTACTAAACCAGGACACCGACTTATTTCCGAAAAATTGACATGTTCTTGTAGTGATTTTTTGTCAATCCTGCAACCTGTATAATATGCATCTGAATAGCCAATTAGATCAAAACCAGAATCTCTAGGGTACTAAATGCCAAGTTTTGGTGTACCCTTTAGATATCTGAAAATTTTCTTAATAACTACTAAATGAGATTCCCTAGGATCATCTTGGAATCTAGTACAAAGACATGTAGCAAACATTATATCTGGCCTATTAGCTGTTAAATACAAAAGTGAGTCAACCATGCCTCTATAACTTGAAATGTCAACATACTTTTCAGTTATGTTCAATTCAAGTTTGGTGGCAGTGGTCATGGGAGTTTTTGTAGATGTGCAATCCATTAAGTCAAACTTCTTTAAAAGATCATAAATATATTAAGTTTAACTAATAAATATTCCATCACTAACTTGCTTAACTTGTAAAACAAGAAAATAGATTAGTTCTCCCATCATGCTCATTTCATATTTCCTTCGTATTAATTTGGTAAACTTTTTGCAAAGTTTATCATCTATAGACCCAAATATTATATCATCTACATAAATTTGAACAAGTATACTAGAGCCATTTATATTTCTAAAGAAAAGAGTTTTGTCAACAGTACCTCTAGTGAAGTGATTTTCTAAAAAGAACTTTGACAATGTTTCATACCAGGCTCTAGGTACCTGCTTCAATCCATAAAGTGCTTTTAATGGATAGTAAACATAATCTGGAAAGTTGGGATCTTCAAACCCTGGAAGCTGACTGACATAGACTTCATCCTCCAATTCTTCATTCAGAAAGACACTTTTTACATCCATTTGATAGACTTTGAAATTGGCATGGGCTGCATAGGCTAGAAGATTCTGATAGCTTCAAGTCTTGTAGCTGGAGAAAATGTCTTATCAAAATCTATTCCATATCGGTGAAAGTACCCTTTAGCAACCAATCTAGCTTTATTCTTTATGACTATGCCATTTTCATCCATCTTTTTTCTGAAAACCCATTTGGTGTCAATAAAGTGCTTGTTTTTAGGTTTGGGTACCAACTTCCAGGCTTTGTTCCTCTCAAACTTGTTTAGCTCTTCTTGCATAGCTAAAACCTAATCTGGATCCATTAGAGCCTCTTCTACCTTCTTTGGTTCTTCCTGTGATAGAAAGCTACTAAACAAAGATGTTAGGTAATGAATACAACACAGAGGGAGGGTGAATATGTTTTGGATACTTTTTAGGCTTTTTGAATGTTTGTTACTTGGTTAACAAAGCAGATTAAAAATATAATAATATTATGTTAGCTGAAATAAAACAATGTATACAATATTACTCACTTATTTTATATTATAATCAAGCTAGTGTCTTGCTAAAAATCATGGGTTCTTTGTAAGTAAAGAACTCGGCTTCTTCCTTGAGAGTGTACAAGAAAAACTAGATCTGTTTGATACAATTTAAAAGCAAAGGACCGGTGTTTACTTTATAGATTACTAAACACAGGTTTACACAGCGTGCAATAGAATTTACTAAACCCTACTTCAATTTATCTCTAAAGCTTTCCAATTATGGATTAGTGTATCTTTGCAAATCGTGTAGGTCTGTGACTTTCCTTTGTCAGTTAATCTTGGCCTTTGATCTTGCACTCTTCAATGCTTTTGTAGACTTTTTAATCTAACTGATTAGATCATTTGTTGATTAATAATCTTGAATATTTAACTTGTCTGTATTCTATAATTGAGGTTTATATCGAGATCTCCAATTTGTTCTATAGAGAACTGACATCTCGATAAGTATAATGGCTTATCAAGATCTCTTAGTTCTCTATAAGTGTTTTGACTTGTCGAGGTCTCTGAATTCTCTATAAGTGAACTTGGCATGTTGAAGTCTCCAAACTTCTGCATGTAGAAATGATTTGTCGATATCTCTGAGATCTCTATAAGCATTTTGAATTGTCGATATCTCTGAGATCTCTAATTAGAAAATTGACTTGTCGATATCTCCAATCTTCACATCTTCATTTTGACTTGTCGATATCTCTGAGTTCTCAATGCAGAAATGACTTGTCAATATCTCAGAGATCTCTATATACATTTTGACTTGTAAATATCTCTGAGATCTCTAATGATAATTTGAGTTATCGATATCTCCAATCTTCATGTCTTCATTTGGCTTATCGATATCTCTGAGACTTCTCTATAAGTTTTTTTGGACTTCTCGATAAGTCATTCTGGAGTTCTCGAATGACTTCTCTATATGACTTGATCTTTGACTTGTAGATATCTTGACTTAGAACATTTTTCCTAAAACAGATTTATTCAACTCCAAGCTTCTTCATAATTTCTCCGAGGCATGAACCTCTTGATCTTCTTTTATAGTTTATTCTTAGGCTTGAGACTGTTTATAGAAAAATACTTCAGTCTAATCTTTGACATTCTTACAGACCCAAGTAATAAAGTACAAAATACAAATTTAGATTATCATACAACTAATTCTTAGGGCTGTCAATTTGACTTAGTGTTATTCCCAAACAATCCAACAAAGAATTATAGAAGGGGGGTTAAATGTAATTTTAGCTACTATTTCAAATTTAAGAACTGTTCTTTTTGAAAATATAATTGTGTTTGATTTAGCTAAAGTGCGGAATGAAAGTATTGAAGAAATCAAACACAAAGTAATCAAATACCAGTATTTAAAAACTTTCTGGTGGATTGAACTTTTCCACCAGATATATATTAATTTGAGAACTCTGTGATGCAAAGTTTGCACACAGCTGCTTATAAGTTGAACTTACAAGAACAGAGAAATTATATACATATATGGCTTTATCTATTTCTTTGGTAATTGCTTACTAACTTGGATACTGTTCTACTTGCTACCCTTGGTTTATATATCACCAAGTTACATGATAAAAAGATAAACAAATATGACAAAATGTTTCTAGTCTAATTTCATGCTCCTTCATTTCTCAATCCAGCATCTTTGAATATCTGCAGTTTAGCATGGAAATGGAGATGCTTCTTTGTTCTCTAAAACCTGTAAATAGGCTGCCACATTCCATTTGCATATAATCAACGCATGTGACTGTCAAGTCACTATCAACTGCTCTTTTGAATTTGTTCATCCGTTGAAACTCAGTTAGATCATTTGTTGAAACTCTATGGGATCATCCGTTGAGACTTTGGTGGATCATCTGTTGAGAGTCTGATTGATCATCCGTTGAAGCTTTAGTTGATCATCCGTTAAAGCCTTGTGGAACATCCGTTGAGACTATCTTCATAGCAGTTAACTCCATTTCATTTATACAAGATTAAAAGGCATCTAATATTTACAATTAGCAAACCTATCTTGCATATCAATCAAGTAGTCAACATGACTTAAAACATTCTATAACATCTAGTTCTCTACGGCATTACAATATGCAGAAATGTGCTACTAAACTTATTAACACATAAGCTACCCTTTCAAAGGATGTTAAAGTGATCATCCGTTGAAAGCTACAAAATCACTAAATTAAAAATACTAAGGTTTTTTGTTTAACTTATCATTAAGCACAAAATATATTCCTAACAATCTTCCCCAATTTATGTCTACTGGAATTGTAGCCATAAATTAAGAGAAACTTGATGATAAAAAAACACCCTATGAATACAGACTGATTTCTAGTAGATAAAATAAATAAGTGGTGCAATATATTAAAAATTATGTAGATGAAGGTTTACAGAGAATCTTACAAGCCATTATCAAGGTGCTCCTCTAAACTGAGCAAATATAACTTATTTCCTTGACCGTCTAAACTTTTTTCCCAATTTTTCATTGTTTTCCTCAATATGGTGTTGAAGTTGCCTGTAGAATTCAGATTCATCCTCATTTGTCTAATCCAACATTCCTTGCATCTCCATGAGAGTTTCATTGCTTAAAATTTTTAGCTGATCTTCCAATCTGAAGAATCTTCTTGTGCATTTCTCATCTTTGAACTCAATTAACCAGTAAGGCCTCAAATGCGCTCTACTTCCTGTGTATGGAATTGTTAGGACACTTGGGAGTGCATTTGGTCCTCTCCAGCTATTCCTTATCTCCTCAATTTTGTTCAGTACCATTTTCTTGGCAACTATATTGAATCCAAAGTTCTTCTTGATTGAGGAGAAAACCTTCACCAAAACAGAATAGCCTTCATAGAGAATTATGTGAGGAGGCCAAGTCATCTCTCTTCCACCCTTATACCTGAAGACCAATCTCTATGGAAGGTGCTTGTAGGAATCAATATCTCTTACTTCTTCCAACTCATCCAGATAGAGATTTATGTCTAAAAATTCTTTGATGTCACAAATGAAGAGTTGATCTCCCTTGTTGACAGTTGGTTTGGGTTTGTCCAATGATTTGGATTGAATTCTGACATGCTTGACCTTTTTGATTGCTCTTGTCTTTATTTTCTTTGTCTTAGGTAGGATTGGAATATTTAGATCAGGAAGAGGTAGGCTTTCCCAATCTATAGGTTTATCCTTAGGAATTAGAGTTTTACCATGGAAATTCATGTCAGGATAGACCTTGAATTCAGCCTGCTCCATTGTGGGCATGGTTGTTTGACTTGAGGTGGTAGATTGAGTAGGCATATATTCTTCTTTATCTTCATTGAAATACATCTTTCTCTTTGGTTTGAGCTTGTATCTTATTTTCTTAATCTGTTTCGGTTCTACTTGCTTCTCTTCAATGTGAGTCTCAGCTGTCACAGTGGGCATTACAGATTCTATGGTTGCTGTTGTTTGAGCATCACCTTTTCTTCTTTCTTAGCATCTGCAAATTGTGGATGTCCAGCCACCACACAGATCATTTTGCCATTTCTGTAGATTTTGGTAATCCTTTTCTTTAAGACTGAATCTATGGGATCTTTGAAGAAAGCAAGAGACCTTCCAAGCAGCTTCTTCTCATCAGGCTTGGGAGTTTCATAGACCAGGTCCAATGGATTTTTGTCTGAGTTCTTTGGATAATTTCTCTTTGGCTGAAAAATCACATTGTCCTTTGGAGATTTGATTATTGAGGGTTGAACCTTTTCCATGTTCCCTAAGCTCATGTCATTTGCTGAAATTGGTCTCAATTGAGAGAAATGAGAGAAGACTTTATCTTATTTCTCAATTGGACCAAATTTCTTTTTAATCTTGTCATCAATCTTCTTCCATTTTTCACTCAACTCCAATTCAGCTGCTACTATATTGCTTAAATCAATGCTGTCAAGCATTGGTGGCTTTGTGAAGGTAATTGCTGGAACTATTATATTGCTGACATTTATGTTGAGCACTCTCTCCCCCTCACTAGCTTACTCTCCCTGGCTAACTGGAATGATATAGTCTTTCTCCCTCTTTTTGTTAGCATCAAGTTGAGCAGAGTTTGAGGTTTGTGCAGCCATCAACTTTTGAAGAAGCAGATTCTGTTGAGCTTGATGGAGTTGGATTTGAGTAATAGAGGTTTCTAGAGTCTTGAGCCTGGTGTCTATAGAATCCACCTTGCTACTGAGATCAGAGTTTTTCCTAAGTTATCTGTTGATATTTGACAATATAGTGGCAGGAAGCATAGACTTTAATCTTTCAGTGATGTCCTTTTTGACTTGTCCAATATTTCCTGATCTCAAACACATCTTGATTTTGCTTGAGAGATTGGATTTTGTGGAATTGAAGAGACTCGAGGTGGGATTGAAGAAGACTCTTGGTGTTGGCATCTGTAGTGGCTTGAAGAGTTGTCTGAGTCTGATGAATTAGTTTGAAGAAAGTTGATTTGAAGTTGTGCTCACTTCATTCTGTGCTAAACATCCATGATGGAGTGTTTGTACTGGAGCTAGGGCCTGCTTCACCCCCTATGTTCATGAAATCTCCTTCATCATCTTCACCATCATCCTTAAAACTGTCTTCAGAAACACCAGTTGGATATTCAAAGTCATCACCAGGTGTGGAGGGCATGGCAGTGATTGCATCATTGGCCCTTTGCATGGAAGCAGTTTTGTGCACCAAATTGAGAATTCTCTCAGCAGCCACATTGTCTTGTTCAGGAAAAACTTGATAAGCTGGAATAGGGTGAGTAAATTCCTCAGCTTCATAAGAAATAGAGTCTAAGACAAATTGATTATCTTTCTGAAATAGCTGTTTCTTTTCAGCCTCATTGACATCTCTTGACTCACTAACAATGGGCTCTTCCTATTCTTCAGTACCTGATTTTCTCTCATTTTCTCTATTTTCTTGCATCAAGGGCTCCCCTTGGCTTCCCACCCTCACACCCTCAAATTCACCATTTAAGTTGGGACTCTACTCGCTCACTTTTTTCAAGCTGGAAGAAATAGCTTGCATAGATTCACTCTTTTTCTCTCCTTTTTCTTGAGAGCAACTCAGCCTCTCACTCTGTTCACTCCCTTCCCTCAATCCTAGGAGTGATTGTACAACTACTAAATCATCTACACTTGTAATAATAGTTAAAATTTCAAGTGGTGTAGTGATAGTCAACGGATGAGAAACATTAGTCGAGGTAGTAGTTGAGAGTTTCAACGGATGACTGCTGTTAAGCACATCCGTTGAGATACAATCACTAGTCAACATGTGAACAATGTCTGTTGAGATAGTAGAAATGACAGAGTTTAGAGTGGAAACTACTGTAGAATCTGTGGTGATTGATTTAAGATTTGGCATAGATTTCTCAATAGAATCAAAAAGAAATGGCAAGTGAGCCAACAAATCATCTAAAAGATGATGTTCACTTGCTGTAGATTTTGGCTTCTCCATGAGAGTTAAAGATGGAGAATCAGGAATTGATGTGTGAATCATGTCCACATCTAAAGAATTTGTGGGTGAGTTTTATGTGTGTGGTACTTCTATGATTAAAGATTTTGGTTGTGACTCCACATTTATAGGAGCCACATCAAACTGACTTTGAGAAGGAGATGTACTTGAGTCTTTGACTGCAGTTTGCATTGTATGTGCACCATGTTTATCCCCAAGTGTTTTGGATTTCTTCTTTCTTGTGTAAGTTTGGGGTGAGTCTGTGTCCCTAACCCTCTTGGCATGTGCTCTTGGTTGAGAGCTTGTTTCAATAGTGACATCCTTTTGGGAGGATGAAACTAGTAATGAGCTTAAATCCTTATTAAGCACTATAGTTTGTTGGGAAACTGCAGTGAGGCTAGGTTGGGTTGCACACACCTCTCCATCCTTAACCTTAGGGTTTCTTTTACGTTCACCATGTCCCTCACTAGGCTTACTTCCCTTCACACTCCCCTCTTTAGGTTTGGTAGTTTTTGAAACTAGTTCCTTTTGAGAGGAACTAGACACTACTAGAAAAAGTAGAATAGACATCACCTCTTAGACATCAGTTGCTTTTTTGACCGATGTAAAAGGTGTTTTCTACATCGGTTTTTGGCAACCGATGTCTTTTGTTGTTATAAACATCAGTTTTTTAGCCCAACCGATGTTATATGTCTGTTTTAAAAAAATTAATCAACGCGCCTTCCCTGTTTCCCCCCATAACCAAATTATTCATTCCCTCCAAGTGTTTCCCCCTTGTTTTTTGACTTAGTAAAATTTTCCCCCTTTTTTCACCCACATCTTCCCCCTCTTTTTTATTAAAAAAATAAAAATTAAAATCAAAAACTAAAAACAAAAACAAACAAAAACAAAAACAAAAAACATATTCATCATTTCATCACTCTCTCATCTCTTATTTCATCACTCTCTCATTTCTCATTTTATCCCTCTCTCAGCTCTCATTTCACCTTCCTGTGTAGATTTCACCTTGCTGCTCTCATCAAGGTTGCTCTCATTTCCCTCATTGCTCTCATAGATTTGGGGGTTTCATTGCATTAAGTCAAAGTCGGAGTTGAAGTTCAACTCGGAGTTTAAGGTTGGAGTTCAAGTCGGAGATTGAAGCTAAGTTGGAGGTTAAAGCTTGAATTAGGTAAGTTTTAAACCCTAATTTCAGAATTGGGGGTTTCAATTTGAAACCCTAATTTTTTAATTTTTAATTAGTTTAAGCTTGAACTATCTGCATCTGCTTGTTTGAGTTGCTTGTTACATATTCTATAGTATGGAATTTAGTTGTTTGTCATATAGCAAACCCTAATTTGCTTATGCTTGTGTCTTTATTTATTTTATTTTGTTTAAATGATACGATTTTTGTTGCTCTTTTCTCTGTTTTCTGTAGGAAATGCATGTTATTTTCAGTTAAATGATGTAAACATTATTTTATAGTAAGGGGATGATAGACGAAATTCGCTTTTTGTTCTGTATATGTTGTTACAGTATATATTTTACATATAAAATGACAGGAAGATGGTTCTGTGTAGAATTTATATTATAATGGAAACATCCTTCATCTATTGATATTATAATATAAATATTAAAATGCATGCCATGTCTTGTACTACCAAATCGATACAAGCAGATTACTGAAAAGGATAATGGCATTACCTTTTTAGTAATAAAATCAACTTTGATTTTTGACTTCATACTTGGAATAAAACAAATTATAAAAGAAAACTTCACTAACACATACATATGGTGCTTATAAAGAAAATAATTACCTGGTAGAGAAGAAGGGTCACCTGGGAGGAGTTAGAAAAGCAGAAGTGGTTGGTTTGGGAATATAATCTTTGAGCAAGTACTTAATAAACCCACTAAAAGTTCTGATTCTTCTTTCAGAAATGATAGTTAGCATGTGAATAGAGTTTTCTTGGCCTATGGAAGCTAATTCTTTATGAGCATCGGCGTCGGGTGGTGGTTGATTCTGCTCATTACAAATTATATTAATTTGCTATGTTTATTGTCTAGTGTCGTGCTCAGCTTTGTTCTGTGTTTCATTTCATCATTTTAATCAATCAGTGTCGTGTTCTGCTTTGTCGGTAATTATACATAGTAATACATATATATTACTAATTGTACGTTGCTTTTTTTGAAATATTTGATATGAAAATTAGGTAGGAAATAGGTTATCCAACGAATATAGAGAAAGATTGGATTTCAAAAGAGAGGGATTCGTTGGAATATGAAGTCGGGGTTGAAAAGTTTTTGATTTACACTGAAGAAAATTGTAAAAATCCTAAAAAAATACCTTGCCCCTGATGTAAATGTGTTAATTTCAAGAAATTTCTGCTCAAAGTAATAAGGGGTCATCTCTACGAGAATGGTTTTAGTCTTGGGTATATTGATTAGATTTGGCACTGATCCAAGACTGGTAGGTCGTCTGTTGGTAGCACAGTGCCTCCTCATGAAGAGGAGCAGAATGCAGATGCATTTAAATCAGCCTTTGAAGCTACATCAGAAGCGGCTGCTGCATCGAAAGCGGCGGCTGCTGGTGCTTCACAAGCTGTTGTGGTTTGTGAAGCAGCATATCATAATCCGGGGGGGTAAATCAGGGGGCGATGACTACGATAAAGACTCGCATGATTTTAAGAGGTTTGTGGCCGATGCTCAACAACCTTTATTTGAGGGCAGCGACTGCACAAAATTAGATTCGGTGTTAAAATTACATAACTGGAAAGCGAGATTCGGTGTGAGTGATAGCGCATTTAGCGATCTTCTCTCTACAATTGGCTCATTCCTACCTCAGGATAATGCATTACCTAGTAACGCATATGAAGCAAAGAAGACTCTTTCGAATTTAGGCCTCAAGTATGCAAAATTCCACGCGTGTCCCAATGAATGTGTTCTATACAGAGGTGTAAATGAGACTGCTTTGGAGTGTCCAAAGTGCAAGCTATCTCGCTGGAAGGTGGGTAAGGATGGTAGAGATGAAGGAATTTACGGATGAGCGGAAGCGTGAAATAACATTTATTCCGTAAAAACCATATACCGCACATATAGAAAAACGTATAAAAGGGAAAAACTGAAGAATCGTAACCATACCTTGTGAATCGAAGCTTTATAAAAATGGAGTGCTAGCAGTTGCTCCTCAGTGTGTGAAGCACTCTACTTGTATCCACCAAGAACGATCATCTTCGATGAACCTTTTTATAAAACCGAGCTTTTATAAAATGGAGTTTTTGGGAGAGAGAGAGATAGAGGAAGAAGATGGAGGCTAGGGTTTTTACAAAACCAAAATTGTGTAAATAGAATGAGCCATCTCATTCTATTTATAGGGCTCTCCTAGGGTTATAAAATATATCTTTATATATATATATTAACGCCCACATTTTATCTTTATAAAATGCTTTAATAATAATTAAAACTATTTTAATCATTATTTCTTTTTCTAAACTATTTAGAAAATAATTCTCTCTCTCATTATTTCATCAAAGAAAATATTCTTTTATGGTGTGACCCTGTAGGTTCAATATTATTCCGGTAGTAGAAATAAATAATAAAAACTTTTATTAATTATTTATATGAATACTAAAATTCACTAAATATAATTGACTGATTAATTATATTTATTCTACATCGTGAGTGATGCTTCTCAACATATCGCGACTATCCGGATAATATGAATTCACTGCTTAGAATACCAAGAACCTGTCAGTGACTAGTTACCGTACAATGAATTCCTTCTACCCTTACAATATCCCGATTAAATACAAGGCATGGATCTCGTGTCAGGCCTATCAAATTTAATCATATAATTCCTTATTCATAATGCAAAGTTCATATTAATGCAAATTAGAAACTCCTTTCTAATTTCATACACTCTGGCCAGAGATTCCAGAACTCGCATACTAAGAATAACATAGAATATTATCTTCCTATACTGGAAGGGGTAGATCCTCTATTGACATTAACTATCTCTGTACACAAATCCCTATGCCCAGAATAGACCTAATGGATGTCCTTGAGACAAAGGACTAAACCAAAGCACAGTTCATTATATACAAGATAACTTTAACGATCTCAAGTCTAAGGACACTTGTACAACTATCACTCAGTGAACCACTATTGACACGTGAGTAATCTCCATTAGTTGTTCAACTTATCGAGTCATGTTTAGTGAACTTATTCCCTAATAAGCACCTACATACTAGCTATAGTGTCACCACACAAATGCCTATGAGAACAGACATCCTCCTGAAGGGAGCAAGCATAGTATGTACCAATCTTTGCGGATCCACTAACATCCGATTAGTTATCCTATGATCAGGAACTGTTTAAGTCTAGAGTTATCATCTTTTAGATCTCACTATTATAATCTCAATACAATTCTAGAAGCTTTACTCTAAACTATGGAACATCTTATTTAAAACACTTTAAATAGATAAAGCCCATAATAAAAACATAACAAGTCTTTTATTAATTTCAATGAAATCAAATAGGAATACAAGAAAGTTCTTCCTAACTCATCATACATGATTGGATTTAGGACAAACACTTTCAAGAGAAAGGTATAAAATCCCGGTAAAAGTTATGTGGTATTTTCCGATCATCCCGAGATTTAAACGGATGTTTAAATCTTCTTCGAGAGCTGAGTTATTGACATGGCATTCCAACCAAATAATTCATGATGGCCAGATGCGCCACCCTACCGACTCTCCTTCTTGGCGGAATATTGATTATAGGTGGCCTGCCTTCGGAAGTGAGCCAAGAAATCTTCGACTAGCTTTGTCGGCTGATGGTATTAAGCCACATAACAATGGGCTGACCAATCGGTAATCTTGTTGGTCGGTAGTATTGGTAACATATAATCTTCCTCCGTGGTTATGTATGAAGAGGAAATTTATTATGTTAACTATATTGGTCTCCGGTCCACATGAACCAGGTAACAACTTTGATGTGTTCTTATAACCGTTAGTTGATGATTTGAAAAATCTTTGGGAAGAAGGTGAACCGAATGTATACGATGCCTTCACAAAAACCTTTTTCACTTTAAGGGCGACTTTGTTATGGACGATTAACGATTTCCCGGTATATGGTAATTTGTCTGGATGTGTCAACAAGGGTTATTTGGGTTGTCCATTGTGTGGTAATGATACTGTTGCAAACTATTTACCTTATAGTAGGAAAATATGTTACCAAGGTCATCGTCGGTATTTTCCTAGGCATCATCCATACAGGAAGAAGAAGGCAGCCTTTAATGGTCAACAAGAGTTTGGACAGCCAAAGCAACCCCTTTCCGGACAAGAGGTGTTGGCACAACAAGAAAATATTAAATTTTCTTATGGAAAGGAAGTAAAGAAGTCGAAGAAGGTGGACTGTGCTTGGAAGAAGAAGTCGGTATTTTTTGAGTTGGAATACTGGAAATTTCATCATGTTCATCACTGCCTCGATATTATGCATATTGAGAAAAATGTGTGTGATAGTCTAGTTGGGACGTTACTGAATTTAAAACACAATTCCAAAGATAGTGAGGCATATCGGCTAGATATGATGGAAATGGGGGTTAGAACTGATTTAGCTCCAGAAGTAGGAGAAAAAAGAACTTATCTGCCTCCTTCCAGTTTTACTCTAATAAAACCTGAAAAAAGAAAAGTGTTGAAATCACTCTCATCAATAAAGTTTCCATATGGGCATTCCTCAAACATCAGAAATTGTGTATCCATGGCGGATTTAAAGATATTTGGGATGAAGTCTCACGACTTCCATGTACTCCTTCAACAATTACTCCCGGTCGCAATTCGTTCTGTACTTCCGAAGAATGTTAGAGTTAGCATAATAAGACTCTGCTTCTTTTTTAACACTTTATGCAACAAAATTGTTGACGTATCAAAACTTGATAAATTGCAAGACGATGTGGTATTAACCTTATGTGAGCTCAAAAAATATTTCCGCCTTCTTTTTTGATATAATGATACATCTAATAGTACACCTGTCAGGGAATTGCGTTTATGTGGACCAGTTTTCTATAGATGAATGTATCCATTTGAGCGTTTTAATAAAGTGTTGAAAAGTTACGTGTGAAATCGTTATTTTCCAGAAGGTTGTATAGCCGAAGCATACTTCAAAGAAGAATCTGTAGAATTTTGCGCTGAGTTTTCTAGAAATAGTTTCACAACTGCCAGTCTTCCGAAGGACCAAGGCAAACTTTATGGTCCATTATCGGCTGCAACTATTAAATCTGTTGAAGAGAAAGAACGAGATGAGGCGCATTTACACGTCCTCTTAAACAACAGTGAAGTGTTTCCATATATTAAGTAAGTCACTTTTCTTTTTCTTTTCTTGATTAATTTTGTATAAGCATTATTTTAGTTTGTAACCAAAAAATTTATGTATTTTCTAAGGATGCATAAGGAGTTGCTTGAAAAAATTTATGAAGGAAAAAAAATGACTATTCAGTGGATGATTGGGGAGCATAATAGGCTATTTGCTGATTGGTTTGAGAACAAAGTTATGACTGAATTGAACGAGAAAGTCGAAGGTGTTTCTGAAATGATAAGGTGGCTAGCAGGATAACCATCGTTTACTGTTTTGACTTTTGATGGCTATCTAGTTGACGGGATCCGATACTTCACAAAGGAGCGAGACGATGCTAGGGTTGTTCAAAATAGTGGAGTCTCGTTAGTTTCTAAGACTTTCCAAGTTTCTAGTGCTAAGGATTTAAATCCCGTAGAGAGTGATATGACATTTTACGGGAGGATTGAAGAAATATGGGAATTGGATTACCACTCATTTAAAGCCCTGTTGTTCTTGTGCAAATGGGCAGACGGTGACAGAGGCGTCAAGGCTGATGAACTTGGCTTCACACTTGTGGACCTTAGTCGACAAGGCCACAATAAATGACAAATATGTGTTCGTTGATCAAGTGAAACAAGTTTTCTATGTCGAAGATCCCGTTGATTCCAACTGGTCAGTCGTATTGACCTCAACGGCCAGAGACTATCACGAGATATACAATGATGATGATCTTGGAGACACAAGGTGGCGCCCTCCAAACCCGGGTCAGAAGTTTGGGGTCCACACACACATACACATACCTTATTTATAACCTGCTTATAACAATAATGAAGATAACAATAATATGCAATGACCCTATTTACCAACTACCACGGATCGCAACAGGCTAAAGTATGCACACAAGCCACACATCTACTTATATTACATACCGTTCAAATCCCAATCATTCAAACTCAAACTGAGTATTAAACTTTATTACAAACTTTTACAGACTTAAATTATTCCAAAAGAAGCCTACTAGCTCAGCTTTTTCAACCTGAACCCCTAGCTCTCGCGCTGGACTGGGGATCCTTGTTACCAACTGGTTCCTTTTTAGCTGGAAAGAATATAAACAACATCGCACAAATGAGCTAACTAGCTCAGCAAGTTACAATGACAAAACTGAGAATAATGATCATCAATAGAACATGATTATGATATCAAGTGAACAATGGATTATGATTTAGAATTGGATATTATACTTTTAATTTAAAAACCAAGGTTAGGCTGCTGATCAGTCACGCACTAACCCCGAGCAAGGCACACAACATTGTTCTAACTACTGGATCCAAGGCACACATTGGCCTAACTTGACCATTATATGGTCTGACCACGAATCTGGTCCACAATTTTATAAAAACAATCCAATTCTAACATAATAACTGAATAAGAAATAATAAATAATAACCAGAATCATTAACAACAATGAGTGTTTAACAATGAAAGGGTTTCAATCATTGTAAGGATCAATAAGGTAATTTCAAAGCATGGATGTTGGGTAATGAAAGAATTGGATAACAAAGGAATCAATGTTTCAGGGTTTCAAGGATTTGGTCTTTCAAAGCATAAGATATCATGGATTGAGTATATAAGTAATTCAGTTCAGCGTTTGGTATTTAGTTTGTATGTATTTATGGAGTAGTATCGTAGATTCGTGGTTCGTGTTTGGGTATACAACAATCAATGGTCTAGAAAGAATCAGGTTACATCTCAAGATCAATAACTGAAATCAGGGTTTAGGTTTCTGTGCTTCAAAGCACTTGCAATATCACAGGATTATCAAGTACCACAATATCTCGAGAAAGTTCAGAACACTTGCCTGGTACTAGCTTACTATTCTGCTCTCGCTTCCAATCACAATCGTCTTACTCCTCAACTACCTGTTTTCCTTTCCTACGCCTTGTCTCTTCTGCTCACATATCATAAACATCTATCAATAATCGACTCATAGAGTTCTATTCAACACATACTTCTATCTACCCTTCGTTTTACCCAAATCCGATTAACGGATTGAAAGTTATGTAATAGTCAAGTAAACACCGAATGCATAGACTGATAGTTAATCAACAATCACATATAGCACATAATACATCACTTACTCAATGATATAATATTTATAAAGAAGTCTCGGGTCATAAATAGGCTTTCGGGTATTTAAAATGATTTTTAAAACATTTATCGGAATTAAAACGGGTCGTTGGATCAATTTCGGGTTAATAAACAGGGTTCAGAAGCATCAAGGATCCCCTGTTCTTTGGAAGGGAAGTTGGCCAATTCTGGCTCCGAAAAAATTTTATACTAATTATCGAGCCTTGGAAATAATTTAGAATAATATTTTAAAGCTCGAAACTATTTTTCAGAATTTTTAAATCATTTTTAAATAATTATATCTAATTAAATAATTAACTAAAATCAATTAATAATTAATTAAATCAATTAATCAATTAATTTCCAAATTAATTGACCAATTAATCAATTAAAAATTAACTAAAATTAATTAACTAATTAATTCAGATTTATTTCTGAATTAAAAATAATTTTCGGAATTAAAATACTAATTTTTTAGAATTTTCAGAAATTAAAAACGAATTTTTATAATAAAAATAAATAGGAAATATGATTTTTAAACATTTTTAAAACAGGAATCCAATTTTTGCAAAGTCTGGAAACCTGGGGGACCAAACTTCATCGTTTTCAAAAGTACAGGGACCAAACTGCAATTTTGCAGTTCCAGTCGCCGGAAAAGTCGGGGGTGGCCGGAGAATTCACCTCCGGCATCCTCCCACCACCATCACCTCCATAATTAAACTACACAACACCAGGAACCTATATCTGCAATCAAAATTCATCAATAACCCCAGACTTGGCCAGAATTTGATCAAGAAACTCGCCGGTTTCCGGCGGGTTCGACGTAAACTTCAAAACACAACTCCCTTCTCTACAGACCTCGTTGATTCATGAAATTTGTACGACTAGATTGCAAATTTCACAGAGAATACAATACACTATACCACAACATCAATCTATTTCAGAATAAGAAACCCCCAAATTTCAATTAAGAACATTCATACGAGTTATAAACCCTAATTTTAAAATTCGAAAATCAAACTCAAATTTGAACATGTTATTGAACTCCAAATCAGACGTATAATATATCAAAATCATCAGGAAAACAAGCTCTACAACATGCAGTCATCAAATCAAACAAACAATCATCCGAACAAAAATTCATATTTTTAATAAATTTAATTCGAAAATAAATAAATTTCCAGAAAATAAACCTTTGATTTTGCAGTGAAACAAAGCTCAGAATCTGATAGAACACTTCAAATCCTTCGTTTTGGTTACTCAAGCTTTGAAAACAGAGATTGGTAACGCCTTCATTTTGCTGTTCGATTCTTAGAACAGTTTTTCTAATTTGGGTTTTTCTCTAAAAATTATAGAATTAACTATCTGCAAATGATTTTGATACGAAATAAAATACGGAAAAAGGCTATTTATAATTACGGAAAATTAGTATCCCGTTGGATCATTCCGGATATAAAACGGTACGTTTATTTATAAAAACTGATCCAAACGGTATCGGTTTTCGGGATAATTATCCAAATCAGTACAATTTGTACTGCGGTCTTGGTCTCAGCGCCTGGTTACACGTACTACGAAGTGATAATTGGGATAGTTTAATAAAAAGCTCCCGTTTATCGAAAATACGGGTTTTATTGATTTATCGAAACGAATATTGTATCGAAAATGTTACGCCGGGACCCGCGCAGAACAAACCGTACGCCGGATCGAAAAAGTTGAAACATGGAATATGCTCGGAATATTACAATTAGGTTAGGAAGGAGTTCTCGGAAGAGTTTCGGGTTCCAAAAACGTAACAACGGATGACGTCGATTGGTTCCCGTTTTTATAAAATAGATTTTAAATACTCGGAAAAAGATTTTATAAATTTCATATGATCCTTATAAATCCATAAATCAACATAAAATTAATTAGGAAGATATGACAATTATCTATGTTTTTTTTTGGACATATAAAAATTAAAATACTCAATTAATATTATTTTTGAATATCCAAGTACAGATAACATTTAACAATTAACTCACAGAATAGATACTGAACACACATAATAATTATTTAATAGAAAAATAATTACACGATATATCCCGGATATTACATCCTTCCCCCCTTAAAAGGATTCTGTCCTCAGAATCTCCTAAGAAAACAAATGAGGGTACTTTTCTCTCATATCACTTTCTAACTCCCAGGTTGACTCTTCAACCTTTGGGTTTCTCCACAATATTCTTACTAACTTTACCACTTTATTTCTCAATACTTTCTCTCTCTCCTCTAGAATCTCTATCGGACTCTCTACATATGACAAATCTGCCTGAAGCTCTATTAGCTCATATTCTATTACATGCCTGGAGTCTGGATTATATTTCTTGAGCATCGATACGTGAAAAACATTGTGAATGTGCTCCATGTGCGGGGGTAACGCCAACTCATAAGCTACTTTGTCAACGCGCTTTAAAATCTCAAAAGGTCCGACATATCTTGGACTTAGCTTTCCTTTCTTTCCAAACCTCGTTAGTCCTTTCCATGGTGATACTTTCAGTAATACCAAGCTTCCTTCTTCAAATTCCATGTCTTTCCTTGACTGATCTGCATATTTCCTCTGACGATCTTGTGCGGCTATCAATCTCTTCTGGATAATTTCAACAATTTCCTTTGTCTGTTGTACCAGTTCAGGTCCAAGTATCTTGCGTTCTCCTACTTCGTCCCAATATATTGGAGATCTACATTTGCGTCCATAAAGGGCTTCATAGGGTGGCATCCCAATGCTGGTATGATAACTGTTGTTGTAAGCAAACTCTACCAGAGGTAAATGTTCGTCCCAACTTCCTTTAAAATCAATAGCACAAACAAGTAACATGTCCTCGATTGTCTAGATCGTTCTTTCACTTTGGCCATCCGTCTGGGGGTGATAGGCCGTACTCATATTCAGTCTTGTTCCCAAACATTCTTGAAAACTCTTCCAAAATCTTGAATTAAACCTTGGATCTCGATCAGATACAATAGACACAGGAACTCCATGACGAACTACAATTTCCTTTAGGTACATATGGACCAACTTGTCGAGCAAAAATATTTCATTTATAGGCAGAAAATGAGCTGACTTGGTATGTCTATCCACTATAACCCAAATGGCATCATGATTAGCCCTTGTCCTTGGTAATCCAACTATGAAATCCATGGCAATATGTTCCCATTTCCACTCTGGAATCTCCAATGACTGTAACAATCCACTTGGTCTCTGATGCATAGCTTTACTCTCTGAAAGGTATAACATTTGCTAATCCATTCCGCGATTTCCCTCTTCATGTCTGGCCACCAATAATTCTTCTTTAAATCTCTGTACATTTTGGTACTCCCTGGATGGATGGAATACCTTGAATTATGTGCCTCCTGTAAAATTTCATTTTTCAGCTCCGTCACTGGTGGAATCCAAATTCTAGATGAAAACCTCAGAATACCTTGATCATCCTTTTGCGTGCATAACTCTTCACCTACCAAACGATTTATATCTTGATCCATTACATCTTCCTGACATTTCTTTATTTTCTCAAATAATTCTGGTTGGAAAGTCATACTGTATACTTTCGCTTCCTCACGCTTGCAAACTTTAATCTACAATTCCAATTTCTGAAATTCCTTATATATGTCTTCAGGTACTGATAACACATTCAACCTTTCCTTCCAATTCAATGCGTCTGCTACCACGTTCGCTTTACCGGGATGATAATTAATCGAGCAATCATAGTCTTTGATCAACTCTAACCATCTCCTTTGTCTCATATTAAGTTCCTTCTGTGTGAATATGTACTTTTAGCTTTTGTGATCCGTGAAAATCTCGCACTTTTCTCCATACAAATAATGTCTCCAAATCTTCAAAGCGAAAACTATGGCTGCTAGCTCCAAATCATGAGTAGGATACTTCTGTTCGTGTGGTTTCAATTGCCTTGACGCATACGCAATCACCTTTTCGTGCTGCATTAGAACACATCCTAATCCTTTGTGAGAAGCATCACTATAAATTACGAAATTCCTTGATCATCTGGAAGTGACAAAATAGGTGTCATGATCAATCGTCGCTTCAACTCCTGAAAACTTTCCTCGCATTTGTCGTTCCATATAAACTTCTCATTCTTTCGTGTAAGCTTTGTTAATGGTGTGCCAATCCTCGAGAAATTTTGAACAAATCGACGATAATATCCCGCCAATCCTAAGAAACTTCTTACCTCGGTGGGTGTTTTCGGTCTCTCCCAATTCGTAATTGCCTCGATCTTTGTCGGGTCCACTTTGATCCCTTTATTACTAACTATGTGCCCTAAGAACTGAACTTCCTGTAGCCAAAACTCACACTTCAAGAATTTAGCATATAACTTCATTTTCCTTAAAATCTCCAAAGTCGTTCTCACATGTTCCGCATGATCCTCTTCCGTCTTTGAATAGATTAAAATATCATTTATAAACACAATAACAAACTTATCCAAATACTCCTTGAAAATTCTGTTCATCAGGTCCATAAACGTTGTCGGGGCATTGGTCAATCCAAAAGACATCACTAAAAACTCGTAATGTCCATACCTTGTTCTGAAAGCTGTCTTTGGTATATCTTCTGGCCTGATCTTTAGTTGATGATATCCTGATCTTAAATCAATTTTGGAGAAATACTTGGCTCCCTTCAACTGGTCGAACAGATCGTCAATTCTGGGTAACGGATACTTGTTCTTGATTGTCAACTTGTTGAGCTCCCTATAGTCAATACACAGTCTCATGCTTCCATATTTCTTCTTGACATATAATACCAGGGCTCCCCACGGGGATACACTGGGTCTGATTACTCCTTTCTCTAACAGCTCTTACAATTGCTTCGCTAGCTCTTTCATCTCAACAGGCGCCATTCTGTACGGGGCCTTGGATACTGGTTCTGTTCCAGGTGCTAAGTCGATCGCAAATTCAATTTCTCTATCTAGAGGAAGTCCTGGTAACTCGTCGGGAAATACGTCTGGAAATTCATTCACAACTGGAATATCTTCAAGTTTTATTGGTTCTTGACTTCTGTCAATCACATATGCCATGAAATGCTCACATCCTTGTCGTAGTAACTTCTTGGCTTGAATCATCGTTAAAAACTTCTTTACTTGTTTTTGACCCTTGAACGTTATTATCCTTTTGTCAGGCGTCTTCACCATTACCTTCTTATTTCGACAATCTATCTGGGCATCGTGCTTAGATAACCAATCCATCCCTAATATAACGTCAAATTCTCCCAACTTAAATGGTATCAAATCTACACAAAACTTACTACCAGAAATCTCAATCTCACAATTCCCACAAACTTGATTCACAATTACACATTCTTGATTTGCTAATTCCACAGTCATTATTTCATTTAAATACTCAACTGGACAATTTAACTTACTAACAAAATCTTGTGAAACAAACGATCGAGTTGCTCCCGAATCTATTAACACTTTGGCACATAAAGAATTCACATTAAGCGTACCTGCCACGACGTCCGTATCTTGGATCGCATCCTTCATCGACATGTCAAAAACTCTAGCCCTTGGAGTCTCATTCACTGCTGGGGTAGATCCCATAATCCTTAATGCATTACTGACTGGGGCTGATGTCTTGCAATCCCTGGCCATATGTCCTGGCTTTCCACATTTAAAGCACGTAAATCCAATGGCTGGAACCTTTACTGCTGGATTCCGGATAGGCTGATCCTTACTTGCTGGTTCTCTTGCTGGCTAATTTCGGCACTCCCTCGAATAGTGCCCTTTCTGGTTGCATTTAAAACATACCACATTCAAATTATTACAAACTCCTCCATGCTTCTTTCCACATACTTGACAATCTGGAAAAGTTAGTCTCAACTGATTTGGCTGATTTGTATTAACTGGACGGTTGCTCTGGCCTCCGTCTCCTGCATTCTATTTTCTGAAATTAAAATTTTTCCATGGCTGAAACTTGCCCTTCTTAAAATTTGGAAACTTCCATGGTTGTGACTGACCTTCACTTCCCTCAACCTTCCTTTTCTTGCTTTCTTTCTTCTTCTGGAACATCTCACTCTCTGTCTCTGCAATCATAGCCTTTTGTACTACTCCTGCATAGGTATCCAATTCAAAAATGGCTACCTTCCCTCTGATCCAAGGTTTTAAACCTTGCTGGAATCTTTTAGCCTTCTTCCTGTCAGTATTCACATACGATGATACATACCTTGACAATTCCTCAAATTTACCCTCATAATCTGTTACCGACATGTTCCCTTGCTTTAATTCTAAAAACTTCAGCTCCATTTGATCCTGAACAAACTGAGGAAAATACTTTTTTAAAAACAATTCCTTAAACCTTTCCCAAGTAATAACATCTGTACCTTCCAATGTCTTCACCATCTCCCACCGATAGGTGGCTTCATTCTTCAGATAGTAACTTGCAAACTCAACCTTCTGTTCCTCCTTTACTTTCACTAAGGCAAATGCCTTCTCTATTTCCTTTAACCACACATTTGCTTCAATTGGCTCTAAGGAACCCTTGAATTCTGGTGGGTTTACTGCCTGAAAAGTTTTGAAAGTTACCTGAGGGTTGGTCTGCCTTTGTTGTTGTTATGCCAGGTGAACTGTTTATTGGGCCAAGATTTGAAGAATCTGGGCTATTGCTGGGTCTATGGGACCTGGGTTCACATTTGGGTTTGTATCATCTTGGTTGTTATTGTTATTGGTTCCTTCATTCTGGGTGTTGGTGCGGGTATTTCTTCTGGGAGGCATTTTTAGTAAAGAATCAAACAACTTATTCAGCTTTTGAATCAAATCTTTGTATAAAAGAAAAGTTTTGTAAAACAGAGGTATCTCTTTTTGAAAACAGTTGTAACTAAGTAAATTGCATGCTTCTTTACAGAATATAAACAGTCATGGAAAACAGGGTACATGGTATCACAGGGGTATAACTGGTGCAATAGATAAGGTAAGGTAAAACAGGTGCAATAAAATAAATGACAGTGCTGGAAAGGAAAAAGGTACTGATATATATAGATCAAAAGTTTTAGGTAGTACAAGCATAAAGACGCTTCGGAAGTAAAAGCAAAAGGGTACAACAACCTACTCACTAGTCATCATAGCTGGTCTATAAAGACAACTCAAAAGTCTACTGATACACACTACACACTACTGTACATACTACATAACCATAACAACACTGCTCAGCATCTCCATCTCTAAATCTCTGACTCATGGCAAATCTGGACCTCCAATCTCCTCAAGCTCCTCTAGAACCCACTTAGCCCACTCCACTAAGAAATCAGGAGTGATGTCCTCCTGTGTAGCCTTAGCAATCCTCACAGCAGCTGCTCTACGAAACGCCTGGAGCCTCTCCCTAAGTCGCCTCTCACCACTCCCCATCTCTCTGGTACGCATGATATGCAATAACTCCTGGATCTGACCCTGTAGGAATTGCTGCTCCATAAGGCAAGCCTCAAACTGATGATATGGGACAGGATAGGAAGAGAACTGGAAAGGTACTCCTGTGACTGAATGACTAGTAAAGCCAGAATCAGCAGGTGGGGGTCCTCTGACAGGTGGCCTCATGCCTGGAGGTGGAATAGCCTGTAGTGGTACGGGCTGCAACACAGGTGGAGGTAGTATAGCCAACACTGGTGGAATAACAGGACGTGGATCCGAAGATGGCACTCCAACTGAATGCTCTGAGTGATCAGCTGATACGGGAATATAAGAGTCGGTCATCGCTGCTATCTAAAATCATATCGCAATATCAGAATCTTAACCCGTAACGCGAATTACACTAATACCTAATATACCGAAGCACTCAACCTCTCGACGTTCTATCTTTCTATTCCTTACTTCTAATCCTAACCCTCTACCTATTCCCGTCAACCTAGGCTTGTGTCAGTGACTTATAATCCTGTGGCTCTGAAACCAAACCTGTGGCGCCCTCCACACCCGGGTCAGAAGTTTGGGGTCCACACACATATACACATACCTTATTAATAACTTGCTTATAACAATAATAAAGATAACAATAATATGCAGTGACCCTATTTACCAACTACCACGGATCGCAACAGGCTAAAGTATACACACAAGCCACACATCTACTTATATTACATACCGTTCAAATCCCAATCATTCAAACTCAAACTGAGTATTAAACTTTATTACAAACTTTTACAGACTTAAATTATTCCAAAAGAAGCCTACTAGCTCAGCTTTTTCAACCTGAACCCCTAGCTCTCGCGCTGGACTGGGGATCCTTGTTACCAACTGGTTCCTTTTTAGCTGGAAAGAATATAACCAACATCGCACAAATGAGCTAACTAGCTCAGCAAGTTACAATGACAAAACTGAGAATAATGATCATCAATAGAACATGATTATGATATCAAGTGAACAATGGATTATGATTTAGAATTGGATATTATACTTTTAATTTAAGATATCATGGATTGAGTATATAAGTAATTCAGTTCAGCGTTTGGTATTTAGTTTGTATGTATTTGTGGAGTAGTATCGTAGATTCGTGGTTCGTGTTTGGGTATACAACAATCAATGGTCTAGAAAGAATCAGGTTACAGCTCAAGATCAATAACTGGAATCAGGGTTTAGGTTTCTGTGCTTCAAAGCACTTGCAATATCACAGGATTATCAAGTACCACAATATCTCGAGAAAGTTCAGAACACTTTCCTAGTACTAGCTTACTATTCTGCTCTCGCTTCCAATCACAATCGTCTTACTCCTCAACTACCTATTTTCCTTTCCTATGCCTTGCCTCTTCTACTCACATATCATAAACATCTATCAATAATCGACTCATAGAGTTCTATTCAATACATACTTCTATCTACCCTTCGTTTTACCCAAATCCGATTAACGGATTGAAAGTTATGTAATATTCAAGTAAACACTGAATATATAGACTAATAGTTAATCAACAAGTCACATATAGCACATAATACATCACTTACTCAATGATATATTATTTATAAAGAAGTCTCGGGTCATAAATAGGCTTTCAGGTATTTAAAATGATTTTTAAAATATTTTTCGGAATTAAAACGGGTCGTTGGATCAATTTCGGGTTAATAAACAGGGTTCGGTTGGCCAATTCTGGCTCCGAAACAATTTTATACTAATTATCGAGCCTTGGAAATAATTAGAATAATATTTTAAAGCTCGAAACTATTTTTCGGAATTTTTAAATCATTTTTAAGTAATTATATCTAATTAAATAATTAATTAAAATCAATTAATAATTAATTAAATCAATTAATCAATTAATTTCTAAATTAATTGACCAATTAATCGATTAAAAATTAACTGAAATTAATTAACTAATTAATTCAGATTTATTTCTGAATTAAAAATAATTTTCGGAATTAAAATACTCTTTTTTTAGAATTTTCAGAAATTAAAAACGAATTTTTATAATAAAAATAAATAGGAAATATGATTTTTAAACATTTTTAAAACAGGAATCCAATTTTTGCAAAGTCTGGAAACCTGGGGGACCAAACTTCATCGTTTTCAAAAGTACAGGGACCAAACTATAATTTTGCAGTTCCAGTCGCCGGAAAAGTCGGGGGTGGCCGGAGAATTCACCTTCGGCATCCTCCCACCACCATCACCTCCAGAATTAAACTACACAACACCAGGAACCTATATCTGCAATCAAAATTCATCAATAACCCCAGACTTGGCCGGAATTTGATCAAGAAACTCGCCGGTTTCCGGCGGGTTCGACGTAAACTTCAAAACACAACTCCCTTCTCTACAGACCTCGTTGATTCATGAAACTTGTACGACTAGATTGCAAATTTCACAGAGAATACAATACACTATACCACAACATCAAACTATTTCAGAATAAGAAACCCCCAAATTTCAATTAAGAACATTCATACGGGTTATAAACCCTAATTTTAAAATTCGAAAATCAAACTCAAATTTGAACATGTTATTGAACTCCAAATCAGACGTATAATATATCAAAATCATCAGGAAAACAAGCTCTACAACATGCATTCATCAAATCATACAAACAATCATCCGAACAAAAATTCATATTTTTAATAAATATAATTCGAAAATAAATAAATTTCCAGAAAATAAACCTTTGATTCTACAGTGAAACAAAGCTCAGAATCTGATAGAACACTTCAAATCCTTCGTTTTGGTTACTCAAGCTTTGAAAACAGAGATAGGTAACGCCTTCGTTTTGCTGTTTGATTCTTAGAACAGTTTTTGTAATTAGGGTTTTTCTCTGAAAATTATAGAATTAACTATCTGCAAATGATTTTGATACGAAATAAAATACGGAAAAAGGCTATTTATAATTACGGAAAATTAGTATCCCGTTAGATCATTCCGGATATAAAACGGTACGTTTATTTATAAAAACTGATCCAAACGGTATCAGTTTTCGGGATAATTATCCAAATCAGTACAATTTGTATTGCGGTCTTGATCTCAGCGCCTGGTTACACGTACTACGAAGTGATAATTGGGATAGTTTAATAAAAAGCTCCCGTTTATCAAAAATACGGGTTTTATTGATTTACCGAAACGAATATTGTATCGAAAATATTGCGCCGGGACCCGCGAGAACAAACCGTACGCCGGATCGAAAAAGTGTAAACATGGAATATGCTCGGAATATTACAATTAGGTTAGGAAGGAGTTCTCGGAAGAGTTTCGGGTTCCAAAAACGTAACAACGGATGACGTCGATTGGTTCTTGTTTTTATAAAATAGATTTTAAATACTCGGAAAAAGATTTTATAAATTTCATATGATCCTTATAAATCCATAAATCAACATAAAATTAATTAGGAAGATATGACAATTATCTATCTTTTATTTTGGACATATAAAATTTAAAATACTCAATTAATATTATTTTTGAATATCCAAGTACAGATAACATTTAACAATTAACTCACAGAATAGATACTGAACACACATAATAATTATTTAATAGCAAAATAATTACACGATATATCCCGGATATTACACACAATTCTAGAAAACCCTTCATTCTGCTCTAACATCCCCATAGTTGATTCTGGTGTTGATGACGACGAAGAGTCTAATGTTGGCAATAAAAGAAAGGATGGCGAAGGAATCTGGATGAAGAAGCGATCCATGGATTAAAAATCATATTCTCTTGATTTACAGTTTTGTTTAAAAATAGGCTTCTCAGATTTATGTAAAATTAAGTGTTGTATTTTAGAATTATGGATGGTATCGAAAAAACTTGGAGTTTATTTATCAACTTTTTATTGTAGAAATCTATGATATAATTACTTGGAGTTTTAATATGAGTGTAAGTATTAGAATTTGTAGAAGCAACTGATAAAAATGTGTAAATGCTTTATGTGTTCTGCTGTATGTTGTTATACGTTGAAAAGGCGATTGTGTAGTTAATTATATATGTTGCATTAGATAAGTGTTGTGCTAGAATGATTATGCTAATCCTAGTATAATGATAATTTTATCTCTTATTCCTACTTCTTTTGGTTAATGCAGGAAAGATGGTAAAGAAAGGGAAAAAATCTAAAAAACAGTCTAAAGAATCATTGGATGAGAATCACATTGTTCCACCGTACACCATTGTTCCAGCAGTACCAGATCCTGACCCGGTTGCTCCAGCGGACACCATTATTCCCCAGCAGACAGCTCCACAACCCACTGAAAGTACTACACAATCTACCAAAAGCAGGATATCTGGAGCAACACGGGGCATTTGTGCTATGCACAAAGTGGTGATGAAGAAAGCGCGGGGAGAGAAATTGAATTTGCGGTTCAATCGAGTTGCAGTTCCAGTTGAAGACGAACGACACAAACTGCAGTCCTACATAGGTATGCTGGCAAGGACAATGGTGCCAATTGACATTCTGACTTGGCCAAAGGTTGACCCTGAACTGAAACAAAAAATATGGAATGATCTTGAGGTATGTCATTTACAATCGCAATTGACATTAATCTCATGGTTTTTATTTAAAAAAATTTGCACTGTCTGAACTTGTTAAATTTATGCTTCAAGATACGTTTGAACTGATTCCTGAAAGTCGGAAGAGGATTCTACAGTCGGCAGGCGCAAAATGGAGAAATTTTAAGGCTAAATTGACAGCGGAACATGTGATGCCTTTTGTTGGGCAGAAGAAGAAGCTATAGAAGCCACCAAAGCAATATGCTTTTGTCGGGAAGAAAGCGTGGAGACGATTTGTTGCAGCTAGAGTCACAAAAGAGTGGGAGGTATGCATTACTTTTATATATATATATATAAATTTAGGACCATATTTTTTTTTTGGTTTTTTGGGAGTAGATTTAATTGTAAAAATATAGTAATCAACAAGATTTATTTTGTATACAGGAAGAGAATAAAAAACAGAGTAAAAGAGTGGGACAACGGAAATATCCACACCGAGTGTCAAGAAAAGGATACATCGGATTGGAAGAAGAAGAAGTAAGAGTCTTATCATTTTTCTTGTAGTATTCACATTTTCAATTTTATGAATGTATCTTAATTTTTTGTAGAAACGTTCGGGGAGGTTGGAGCCTGAAGAAAGGCCAGATAGGGCAATTATGTGGAAAAAAGCCCGTATGACAGAAGATGGGACTCTTGACCCAGAACTGGCGAGAAAAAATTCAACAAATTGTAAGACTTATTATAATTTTTTGCTTCTTTAATTTTCCAATCATACCTAATTATTCTCATGGTTTTTACAGGATTCCTTACTCGAAAAGCAAAGAAATGGTGAATTCAAGCCAGATGGAACTAATGATGTACTCACCACTGTATTGGAAACTCCCGAGCATGCGAGAAGGGTTCTTGGGGTTGGAAACTTCATACCTCCAATATTGTACTTCGATTTACCGAAACAGACAAGAAATCACATTACCAAAGAGCAGTTTCATAATCTTGAGTTGAAAATTGCTGAGTTGAAAGCTTTGGTTGCTGGGGGCAATCTACATTCACCAATGTCTGAAAAAGCAAGTTGTCCTGGGGTAAAAGAACAAGAACAAGAACAAAAGAACAGAAGGAAAGTTGCAAAAGATTTGATGGAAGATGAATTGATGACCGATGAGGATAAAGATGGTGCAAATTTTATTTTTATTATTCCACCTCCTGGTCCACCGAGACAAAAGGTATACAATTACAGTGTATACTTGATTGATTTCTATGATAATGTTGCATGTTATTAAATTGCTTGAGCCGATAGTGTCTATTTTGATTTATAATTATAAACTATAGGGTCCTCACAAATGTGAAATGGCAGTGGAGAGCATTGATAACAAGGTAGCTTTTGGTGTTGTTTTTGATGACGGAGATGGAATGAGTGGATCGGTTCATGGAGTGCCTCTAGAACCAGGATTTGTTCATGTTAGGGTGGACGGAAGCATCCAGGACGATGCTTTGGTGCCTGTTCCTGTGGTTGGTGAGATAGAAACCGTCCAGCAAGCCATCGGTTCTCATTTGGCATGGCCCAAAGACATGATCATATACACCTCCACTACTGGTTCCGAGGTATATAATTTAATTACAAACCAAGTGTCATTATTTTTAGGAGGTTGTACAAATTTCCACTAAAGTGAATAATACCGGTTATATGCTTAAATATTTATTTACAGAAAAAGAAAAATGCGCGGAATGTGAGTGAGGTGCAAAGAATGCATAATGCATTTAATTCTGTGAAGCCAAAGGACAATGTGCCTCCTTGCTTTAGGCTATTGTACAAATTTGCATCGACAGTGACGAAGGAAAGTGGAAACTCGATACCGGTTCCATGTGATTTTCAAATTTTTGGAATTGAAAGAACTATATATTTACTTCATGAGAACATACTTGAATTTCTAGAGTTTAAAATGATTGGACAGTCTACTATATCAACATACATGGCGTAAGCTTCTTTTTATACTTTTTTAGAATCTGGTCTCATTTTATATAGTAATGATCTATTTACAGAAAATGTAATTTTTAAATTTTTTTATTTTTTAGGTATTTGTATTCAGTGTTTCGGGATACGCCGAGTAGAGATTTGTCAGCGATGTTTGCTTTTCTTCATCCGTCCACATACAAGCTGAATGATGAATTTAATGAATATGTTGTGCAAAGGCTGAAAGATGGAGTTCTTCGGATGAACTTTATGCCTTATAACTACAAGTATGTCTCTTTTTGTGCGTCCTATTTTAAAATATTGTATGGCCTTGATTAGTCATATAGTTGTTGGTAAATTAATTATAATGTATGTAAAATTGTCGGATATGTATTTTTTTAAATTGCATTTTGCTCACTTTAAATTGTTTATAATGAAAACAGTTTACATTGGATTTTGATTGTGTTTTGGAAATCAGAAATTTTCATCCTTAATCCATTGCCTCATCATCCTCATCCCCAGGACCTTGAAAAGGCTTTAATGCGGTAATTTTTACTTCAATTTACAATTATATATTGAATGTAATCGATAATTGACGGATTTGATACTGTATTTTATAATTATAACATTTACAGGGCAGTGAGATCTTATAATGCTCAGGAAGGACGGGTAAACAAGAATCCCAAAGTTAAAAAACTTGTTGTGAGTATTTAGTCGACTTTTTAATTTTTAATTTTTGTAAAATATGGAATTATGATTAATCTTCGATGTCACTAATTGTCAACAATTTATTGGAATGTATAGGGATGCCCTAAACAACCAGGTGGCACAGAATGTGGATATGTGGTCATGCGATATATGAAAGATTTAATTGAGGACCAGAAGATGAAGCTGCTAGACAAGGTACATTTTTTACTTTTCTTAATTCTATGAATATTATTTTTCAGTTGGTTGAGGAATGACATAGGTTTATTTGTGTTCCAGTGGGCCTCCAAGAGTCGCAAATCTTATACAGAGGAGGACCTTGACGTCGTTCCTATGAGACGCTTGATTATATCCAATCTATCATGTAGTTGTTGGCGACTCTAGCTTGGCGACTGGTACCTATATTACAATCTGAAAAACACCTTTATTTTGGTTGCATGTATTCGGATTGAGTAACTAGTAATTAGAAAAGATTATGGATGAATGTCTAGTAGTTCATGTTTGGTGGTTTAGATTTGAAACTATGTAGCTAGTATGTTGGGATGATAATTTGGATGTTTGGAGATTGGGATGTTATTTTGGATGGTTGGAGATTGGAATGATAGTTTGGTAAATATTGGAGCTGAATTTGGTTGTTTAATGGCAATTGCTTGGTTTTCTGGCAATTTTTTGGCATCTTTGTTTCTGATTTTTGCATGGATAAAACAAGTGATCAGACATCATTTTATACAAACCAACTGATTTTAAAACAAAGCCATTTATCATCATTTTTTTGACATAAAACTGATGTTAATGTAATACTATAAACATCTGCTACAAAATAAAAAAATGATGTCTATCAAAGCTTTATACATCAGTTCTAGTTGACCATTGACATCAGTAAAAACCGATGTTAAAGACTACAGCAAAAATATCTTGAAACAAAAAACTGATGTTATTAAGCATTATAGACATCAGTTTGTCACAAATAGACATCAGTTACCAATGAAGAACCGATGTCAAAGGTACTATTAACATCGGTTATTTGATGAAAACTGTCGTTACTAGTACTACTAACATCAGTTTATTGGTTAAATTGAAAGATTTTTCTTAGCTCACATATATTTAATTGATAAAAATATCATATTATGATGATATATGAAGATTAGATATGCATGAGAATTTTAATATCAAGATACAGAAATCGGTTTTAAACAAAGAACTGATGTTATATGTTATTTTTAACATCAGTTTAAAACCGATGTTAAATGGGGGTCTTTAACATCACCCACGAAGACATCGGATTTTTGCATTCATAGACATCGGTTTTTAGCCGATGTCTATTGATGTTTTTCTAGTAGTGAGAGTGGGGTCTTTGAGACTTGGATTTGGAAATTCTTGATTTTGTGGCTTGGGTAGGTGTCATAGCCATAGTTGTCTACAAAGATACTGGTGGTAGAGAAGTAGTAGGGATAGAAGTATATACCTCACTTACCTGAGGCCCCTCTATGATTGGCAAGTAGATTAGAGGAACCTCACTGAGGTTGTTTGCCCTGTTCAAATCAGCAATAACCCTTCTTTCTTAAACCCAATAATCAAGCTTGTTGGTTGGGTTCTCAATGATAATATCTTCAGAAATAAAGTTAGCTAGCAACAGAAAGATTATATCATAATCTATGTTTTTAGACCTTTTCTTAATGTCTCCTTGCTTAAAGTTTATTCGTACATGACAGACTCACTGAAATTATGGTACTTGTCACTAAGCAACATATATAGCATGTTAACAAGTGAGTAAGTCACAGCATCAAAGTTACTAATTTTTTCAGAAAAGACTTTAATAAAAGAGTCACAGAGAAAGCTCCACTCTTTTCTAAGGCCTTTTCTTCTAACCTCACCTAGCTTGGCAGGGTCAAAAGAATAACCCATAGAAATAAGCATAGAGCTTACATCTGTGTCAGTGTATGGAACTAATGTATTATTCTCAGGCAGTTGAAAAGAGGCACCAATGTATATCACTGTTTATGCAAGAATGTTTACCTTTAAGAGTGAAGGTAATTGTTTTATCCTTTGAATTGTAAACAGTAGCTGTCCATACCTCCTCAACCACTTCACAATAGATGACAGGAGACTCCAATATAGCATATTTCGGTTTGCAACTTCGAATGAAATCCATCATTTTGTGGTAATCTTCAAAAGCTCCAATCTCCTTGTTCACCAGTGCGACTAAGTTATTCTTTTCATAAACAAACCCAGTTTGAGACATGATCTTGACTACTGGTGCCATTGCTGAGAATGAGAGTAACTGCAGAGAAGAAAGCTTTTGCTTTGGAGATGAAAAAGTTAGAGAAATTGCTTGAGATAGATAGAAGAAAAAATGAAAAATGAAATTTTCTTTTATGTTATCTCAAAAATAAACGGTTAAAAAAAAGAGCAAAAATAAAGTAACCAATCAAATTAGCCCAAAATAGCTGTTGTAAAAAAAAGAAAACTGTCAAAATTCTAATGATTATCCATCGAAGTATATTTACAGGCTGTAAGTAAACTCGACCGATAATGCCTAGAATTAACGGGTAAGATTGAGAACAATTCGACGAATAAGGATTAAAAGTACCCAGAATAATATATGATATTTCAACAGATGATACAATGAAACTCAACGGAAATTCATTTTCAACGGATAATGAACATCCGTCGATATGTAAATTCTGACTTAGCCAAAATTTCATCTTTGACAGGAAATATCAAATTTTACTCTGGCTACATTTCAATTTGCTTAGACATCAAAAAAGTTCAGAATAATTAAGCATACTTAACTCACTTACCAACCTAGTAAAGGTGGATTCATCAAGTGGCTTGGTAAAGATGTCTGTAAGTTGCTTCTCACTTGGAACAAAATGAAGTTCCACAGTATCATTCATAACATGCTCTCTAATGAAGTGGTACTTGATATCAATATGCTTGGTCCTTGAATCATGTACTGGATTTTCAGTAATTGCAACAGTTGATTTTTCATCCATAAAATCCGTGCACAACAACTACCAGCATCAATGTGTTCAGCCACAGCTGTAGAAGTAGAGACTGAATTTTGCTTTTTACTGAACCACAATACTAGCTTATTTCCTAGAAAATGACAGGTTCTTGTAGTACTTTTTCTATCAATCTTACAACCTGCATAATCTGCATCTGAATAACCAGTTAGATTAAAACCAGAATCTCTAGGATACCAAATGCCAAGTTTTGGTGTTCCTTTGAGATATATGAAAATTCTCTTAATAGCTATTAAATGAGATTCTCTAGGATCAGGCTGAAATATAGCACAGAGACAGGTAGAAAACATTATATCTGGCCTACTGGCTGTTAAATATAAAAGTGAGCCAACCATGCCTCTATAGCTTGAAATATCCACAGACTTTTCAGTAATGTTCAATTCAAGTTTAGTTGTAGTAGTAATAGGATTTTTTGCAAATGTGCAATCCATTAAGTCAAACTTCTTTAAATGATCATAAATATATTTGGGTTGACTAATGACTATTCCTTCACTAACTTACTTAACTTGTAAACCAAGAAAGTAAGTTAGTTCTCCAATCATGCTCATTTCATATTTACTTTGCATTAATTTGGAAAACTTTTTGCAAAGTTTCTCATCTATAGAGGCAAATATAATATCATCTACATAAATTTGAACAAGTATACTAGAGCCATTAACATTTCTATAGAATAAAGTTTTGTCAATAGTAGTACCTCTTGTGAAATGATTTTCTAAGAGAAACTTTGACAAAGTGTCATACCAGGCTCTAGGTGCTTGGTTTAGTCCATAAAGTGCTTTCAAAAGATAGTAGACATATTCTGAATATTTGGGATCTTCAAAACTAGGGGGCTGACTGACATAGACTTCCTCCCCCAAATCTTCATTCAGAAAAGCACTTTTAACATTCATTTGATAGACTCTGAAATTGGCATGGGCTGCATAGGCTAGAAAAATTCTGATGGCTTCAAGTCTTGCAACAGGAGCAAATGTCTCATCAAAATCTATTCCTTCTTGTTGACAGTAGCCCTTAGCAACCAATCTAGCTTTGTTCCTGACTACTATGTCATTTTTATCCATCTTGTTTCTGAATACCCACTTTGTGTCTACAGGATTCTTTCCTTTGGGCTTGGGTACCAGCTTCCAAACTTTATTCCTTTCAAATTTGTTTAGCTCCTCCTACATAACTAACACCCAATCAGGATCTAACAGAGCTTCTTCTACCTTTTTAGGCTCTTTTTGTGACAGAAAGCCGATGTATAGACATTCTTCTTGAGTTACTTTCCTTGTTTGCACTTTTGAAGACGCATCACTAATAATTAATTCAAATAAGTGATCTCTAGTATATTTTATCTGTTGTGGTAGATTAGCTCTAGATGAAGAGGCCTCATTATTGTCTTGATGTATGACAGAGTTTTGATTAGAAGAAACTCCCCCTGAGTTTGTGGATCTTTGACTTGAGGCTGGGGTTCTTTCTGATTGTGATCTAAATTGGCTTTCAACTCCTATCGATGGATCAACGAATGTTGTTCTTTGCCTATCGACGGATGATGCAGATTGTCTTTCAACGGATAATGCACTTGGACTTTCGATGGATATTGAATTATGTGCTTCATTAGTTATAGATTTTTTAGCATTATCCTTAGATATGATTTCTTGATCACTCTCATCATCACTATCATCACCAATCATCTCAACATTATCAAAATTGAGGCTTTCATGGAAATCTCCATCTTGCAGTCCTTCAATCCTTTTATCATCAAACAAAACATGCACAGATTCTATAACCATGTTGGTTCTGAGATTGTAGACTTTGTATGCTTTTCCAATTGCATATCCAACAAAAATTCCTTCATCTACTTTGGCATCAAACTTTCCATGCTGATCAGTTTGATTCCTTAAGATGTAGTATTTGCATCCAAAGACATGAAGAAAGTTTAATGTTGGCTTCTTGTTCTTGAACAATTGGTAGGGTGTCATGCATTTTGCTTGATTAATGAAAGAAATATTCTGAGTGTAGCATGCAGTATTTACAGCTTCTACCCAAAAATATATTGGTAGCTTTGATTTTTCTAGGATTGTTCTTGTAGCTTCAATAAGAGATCTATTTTTTCCTTTCAACCACTCCATTTTGTTGTGGGGTTCTTGCTGCTGAAAACTCATGCATGATCCCATTCTCTTCACAAAAAAATCTCATCACAAAATTCTTGAACTCAGTTCCATTGTCACTTCTGATTATTCTAACTTTGAACTCAAGATGATTGTAAACTTGCCTTATGTTATTGATGATGATTTCACTAGCTTCATCTTTGGATTTTAGAAAATATGTCCAAGAGAACTTTGAGAAATCATCCACAATTACTAGGCAGTATCTTTTCTTAGAGATGGACAATACATTGACTGGTCCAAATAAGTCCATGTGTAGTAATTATAAAGGTTATTCAATTGTTGAGTCAAGCTTCTTTTTGAATGATGCTTTCATCTATTTTCCTTTCTGATAGGCATCACACAATCCATCCTTAGAGAATTCCACTTGAGGAATACTTCTTACCAAATCTTTCCTGACTAGTTCATTTATAGTCTTGAAGTTAAGATGAGACAGCTTCTTATGCCATGGCCAACTTTCATCTTGACTTGCTTTACTGAATAGACAAGTAACATATTCTGCATTTGATGAGTTGAAGTTAGCTAGATACATATTTCCTATTCTCACTCCAGTGAGGACCACTTTGTATTTTTCTTGTTGGTCACAACACAGGCTTCAGAATTGAATGTTACTCAGTTTCCCTTGTCACAAAGCTGGCTGATTCTCAATAGATTTTGCTTGAGTCCATCCACTAGAGCAACTTCCTCAATGATGACATTATCTTTAGATATCAAGCCATATCCCACAGTATAAGCCTTGTTGTCATCTCCAAAAGTGATACTTGCGCCAGCTCTCTCCTTGAACTCAATGAGCAGGGTAGAATCTCCAGTCATGTGCCTTGAGCACCCCACTATCCAAATACCAAAGATTCTTTCTGTTTCCCTGCACACAGCAAAATCAAATCAAGTTGATTTTGGTACCCAAGTTTCCTTAGGTCCTGTTTTGTTAGCCTTTTTCTTAGGTTTCTTAGGCTTTTCCTCATTTGACTTAGGTATCTGAGATTCATCCTTAGTCATTTGAGTAGAACCTTTGAAACCATTCATCATTATATAATTATCATGCACAGGCTGATTTACATGGAAGGGCATATTTTGTGCAAACATGTTATTCCAGTAAGGCATGCTATATGGCATTCGAGGCATACTAAATGCAACATAATAAGGATTTTATACAAATGGCATATTAGCAAATTGTGCATTCAAATTAGATGCAGGCATAACATTCACATGCATGGTAGACATGTTAGGAAAAGAAGGAGGTGCAGACATGGGTGCAGACATAGCAAGTTTACAATTAACTGACAAATGATTAACACTACCACACTTCACACAGGTTTTCTAGGTGCATATTTATCAGGTGTGTAGTTGTTATGTTTGTTAATTCCTACTTTCCCATTTCTATTATTTTTCCTTTTAGATTCTACTTTAACCTCAATTTTCTCCAATCTGTCATTTAATTGCTTGATTGACAGATGGCCTACATTGACTCTCTTGTTCTTTTTCACTTGACTTATTTCTCCTGGAACAAAGTTTATGGAAACTGATCCATATTTCTCATTTAACTTAGCTAGCTGGAATTTGCTGACTGGTTTTCTTTCACTCAACAGATGTGGTTCCTTGTCTTTCGATGGATAATTCTTTTGATCATTCGACAGATAACATTCATCATCCGTCAAATCTACATCCATTGAAAGTCCATCTTCCAAGTTGGAATCTAGTTTCTCCTTGCTCTTTTTCTAGGCTTCATCACAAAAGGATTCTATACCTTGAACTTTAGTAATTTGAGCATGGACATCTCTGGATGATTTTCATGCCTTAATTACTTCATGTTCTCGTTCAAGCTACTTTATTAAAATCTCATCTTTCCTTAAGGATTCAGTTAGTTCATCTTTAGCAATCTTGCACTCTATCTTCAGTTTCTAAAACTCAATAAATTGAGTTTCAAACACATTGTTTCTTTCACTTAAAAACAAATTGTTCTCTTTAATTTTAGTGTTTTCTTTAGTGAGAGATTTGAGTGTAACACGCAGATGATATAATTCAGTAGACATGTCATTTATGGTATCATTACACTCAGCTTTAGATAAATGTGCTAGATTAGTTGTGATTACCTAATTACTTGAAGAACTAACTTCTGCTTCATCTGATTTGGCCATTAGGGCTAGATTGACATACCTTGTATCTTCATCTTCATCCAATCCATCAGCAGCCCAATCATTTTCTTGAGTTAGAAAGGCCTTTTCCTTTTAATTGAGCAACTCAAAATACTTCTTTTTGTAATCCACGGGCTCAAACTTCTTTCTATCAAAATCAGGCTTTCTACATTCACTTGCAAAATTACCACTCAAGCCACACTTGAAATATTTAAATTTTGACTTGTCAACCATGTTTTTGTTTGGCTTGGATGCTCCAAAATTGTTATTGAATTTGAGCTTGGTAAACCTTCTGGATAGAAAAGCTAAATGCTCATCTATGTTATCAATATCATCTTGACTAAGATGGTCTTCATGTTCAGCTAAGAGCCCTTTTCCTTTGCCTTCACAAACTCTAGGGTTTGGTGCAGATTCAATAGCTTCAACATTTATCTCCTTCTCTTTCTCTTGCTCAACAACTAATGCAATGGATCCTCCTTTCCTTCTTCTTTTCTCTAGCTTCACATCTTGCTCTATTACAAGATCATAGGTCTTTAGAATCCCATACAGTCTGTCCAAGGTAAATTCCTTGTAATCTTGAGAGTTTCTTAATGAGACTGTCATAGGATTCCATTCCTTTGGTAGAGATCTAAGGAATTTGAGGTTTGAGTCTTTTGTCTGATAGACTCTTCCATGCAACTTTATATCATTTAATAGTGTTTGAAATCTACTAAATATTTCAGTGAGTGACTCACTTTCTTCACTATGAAAATGCTCATATTGCTGAATCAACAGTTGCATTTTGTTTTCCCTTACTTGCTCAGTTCCATCACATATAACTTGAATTGTATCATAGACATCCTTAGCAGTTTTGTAGTTTATGATGTTGTCAAACATGTCACCATTAACACCATTGAACAAAATATTCATGGCTTTCTTATCCTTATGAACTTGCTCAATATCTGGGTCAGACCATTCTGCTCTAGACTTTGGGATGGATGGCTCATTTCCTGTAGCAGCTCTCATAGGAACATGTGGACCTTTCTCAATATAGTCCACGTATCCTTCATCTTGAGAAAGAAGATGCAGGTGCATTTTCACCTTCCAGTGGTGATAATTGTCTTTGTCCAGAAAAGGATTCTTTACTCCCACATCTTTTCTGTTCATCTTGTTAGTTGTTGTGATCTTTAAACTCTTTGTACTTCAAGAGCTTGCTCTGATACCAATTGTTATTCCCAAACAATCTAACAAAGAATTACAGAAGGGGGTTGAATGTAATTTTAGCTACTTTTTCAATTTTAAGAATTGTTCTATTTGAATATATAACTGTGTTTGATTTAGCTAATGTGTATTATGAAATTATTGAAGAAATCAAACACAAAGTAATCAAATACAAGTATTTAAAAACTTTCTGGTGGATTGAACTTTTCCACCAAAGATATATATTAATTTGAGAACTCTGTGATGCTAAGTTTGCACACAACTGCTTACAAGTTGAACTTACAAGAACAGAGAAATTCTTTACAGATATGGCTTTATCTATTTCTCGGGTAATTGCTTACTAACTTGGATATTGTTCTACTTCCTACCCTTGGTTTATATATCACCAAGTTATATGATAAAGAGACAAACAAATAAGATAAAATATTTTTAGTCTAATTTCATGCTCCTTCATTTCTCAATCCAGCATCTTTGAATATCTTCAGTTTAGCATGGAAATGGAAATGCTTCTTTATTCTCTAAAACCTGTAAATAGGCTGCCATATTTTATTTGCATATAATTAACGAATGTGACTGTCAAGTCACTATCAATTGCTCTTTTGAATTTGTTCATCCGTTGAAACTCAGTTAGATTATCCGTTGAAACTCTATAGGATCATCCGTTGAGACTTTGTTGGATCATCCGTTGAGAGTCTGGTTAATTATTCGTTGAAGCTTTAGTTGATCATCCGTTGAAGCCTTGTGGAACATCCATTGAGACTATCTTCATAGCAGTTAACTCCATTTCATTTATACAAGATTACAATGCATCTAATATTTACAATTAGTCAACCTATCTTGCATATCAATCTGGTAGTCAACATGACTTAAAACATTCTACAACATCTAGTTCTCTAAGGCATTACAATATGCAGAAATGTGCTACTAAACTTATTAATACATAAGCTACCCTTTCAACGGATGTTAAAATGATCATCTGTTGAAAGCTAAAAAAATCACTAAATTAAATCTACTAAGGTGTTTTATTTAACTTATCATCAAGTACACAATATATTTCTAACACTTAGTCTTGTTATAGTACAGGCATATCTTGCACAACAATCTCCCCCAATTTGTGAGAAGATTGCTTATCATAAATTTATGCCTGGTAACAAGACTGTAATAACCCCAATTTTTGAGAAATTTTGAAACCCTTATGAATAGTGTTTTTGCTGAACGAGAAAACTTTTCAGACCACACTATATAGGAGTACTTTTATGGAAATTCTAAGATCGTATTAGTATTCCATAAAGTAAATGAGTGTATGTAAAGGTCGTTAAAATTCGAATCCGGACACTTTGATTTTTCCCGAAAATCCACCAGATACCGAAAGAAATGAGTATAAGGTAACATGATTAAAAGGATTTAAATTCAAGGATTATAAGAGAGGATCATAAAAGGAATATAAAATATTGAGAAAGCTTTAGGGGAACCCAAGTAATAAGATCCCAGATATGATCCCTCAAACGACGAACGAGAACGAAAGTTAAGCGAACCGTAAAACAAATAAGCGACCAAGAGACAAGCTTGTACAAGAAGCCAAGGATTATGACATCATCAAACCACAAGGAAAGGACATGTGTTAAAAAGGTGACACAAGCATGGTGACATAAGCATGACAAAAAGAAGTGTGTTGTTGGTTGATTCTTGGCCATGCAAAAGTTACCATGGTAAAAGATCAAAATTGCCAAGCCAAAAAGGAAATCAACCAAGCAAAATATCATAACACAAAAATTAAAAATTTGACTTTGCTCCCATGAAGAGAAGCTCTCGGCCAAAACAAACCCAGCAACTTGAAATTGTCATATCTCCTTCAATACTCACTCAAATGTTGTGTTCTATAGCTCTTTGGAAAGGTATTGAGATGGCCTACAACTATTGTTCACAAGTCTCTTCCAAATAAGCATGGTAAGACCCTCATTTGTACAGTTCTTTAAATCGGACTTTTAGAAACTTCAAAGCCTAACTTTGCATTCTTGATTTCTTTGGAAATATCAAGCTTGTAGGAGGCTCCATAAGGCTTCCTAGTAACTTTCCACCCTCCAAGAAAGGTATAAATCTTCACACCCTTTAGTAATAAGTTTTAATGTTGAAGTTTGGAGATGGTTTGGATGGATGAGTAGTTATTCGAATGATAAGCATGATTCGAGCTTAATTGTTAAGTAGTTTAGTTGAATTTGGAGATGTTATAATATATGATTGGATTGAGATCCTTGAGCTTATTATGACTGAAATCAGTAGCATTGATATGTATCTTGAGTTGTTGTTGATTGGTAGTTGGATTGATATGATTTGGAATGGTAAAAAAATTGGGAAATCGCGTAAACATAGCCGTCGTAACGTCCGATTTTCTTTAGACTGTTTTGTGCATAACATTAGGACCCGAGAACCCCCTGCTAGATTATGACCACTGCCATGTTTAGATAGCTCATGTTACGAGCTTCGTTTTGATATGTAGTTCGTTCGATTCCGATGCACGGTTTAGGAGAAACGACCGTTTCAAGTAACGGCGTTTCGCGAACGAAACATTTCCCCTCGCCTTACTTTGAAACATAGGTTAAAGACCAAAAAGGACTAATTGAAGTATGAAACATTTATGGTAAGTGTGTTAGGCAGTTGGTAAGACACTCGCGAAGGAATCGCCTTAAAGCTCGTAAAGGTTAAATTATTAAAAATGGTGGAGCCGAGGGTACCCGAGTGACTTAAGCGAATCAGTGAGCGCAAAACGAGCGTTAGAGTCTAAGTTAGTTAAAGTATAGATTTACAAGTGACTTTGGTTTAATTCCAACTTACTTGTTGCTTATAGGTTACCAGACTCGTCCCGAGCCATTCGTAACCCCCAGTCGCTCAGGCAAGTATTCTATCCGTTATACTGTTGTTGTGATGTATACATATGTATATGCATTATCTTGCGATAGATGCATGTTGGTTAATTAGCAAATGTTGCGATATATTGAAGCATGCTGATATGGTATATATATATGCATGCCTGTTTCGTATTCTTGATTTATATATCTGTTGGTTCAAGTGCTTATTCGTTGCATAATACCTATGCTAGAGATAAGCGGTATTTGCGTATACCCTTAGTATAGGGACCCAAAGGTGAAAACATTTTCTAAAACCGGGAGTCGAGGATCCCGAGTAGATTATATATATATATATATATATATTTATATATATATATGGTTATAGTTTTCAAAACTATTAATCGAATAAGGTTTATTCGATAACTTTATTTTATTATTGAATATTATCTTGAATATTCATTCGAGGACTTATGACTCCTTTATATTATTTATTGAATATTATCTTGAATATTCATTCGAGGACTTATGACTCCTTTATATTATTTATTGAATATTATCTTGAATATTCATTCGAGGACTTATGACTCTTTTATATTATTTATTGAATATTATTTGAATATTCATTTGAGGATGTATGACTCCTTTATTTTATTTAATAAATATTATTTATAATATTCATTCGAGGTATTATGACTCAGCTTATTTTATTTATTGAATATTATTTGAATATTCATTTGAGGATCTATGACTCCGATTATTTGCTGAGATATATTCTTTATTTTATTAAAGAATAAGATGTCAATAATCAAACTTATTTTCGATTATTCAAATAAAGATAATACTTTCATATAAGTATATCTTTGGTTATTTAATGTTTATTTCAAGTATAAGTTTTAATACTTCTACTTCAATTATTTTTATAAAGATTATTCTTTATGGGAATATTATTTAAATAATAATATTCAGTCATTTTCTAAATATTCTGGGGACTGATTTACTTCATTAAATCAGCCTTACTCCAAACACTCTTTAAAGTGTTTTCGAGTCTTCAAAATGATTTTTAAAAGTCAGAGCGGATCCCAAAACTCATTTTTATATTTAAGATCTTCCTTTTAAGGGGATTTAAATACTCGCTCAAAACCTGGGGAATCCGGCTCTGTGGTGTATTTTATATTCGCAACAAGGTTGCAGATTTGGTAAATGAATTGATTACTTGCCCAACGTTCGGGAAGTAAGCCCCTCTCATTGAGTCGGCATAAGCGACAGGCCGGGGTACGGTCTATTATTGTGTAAGTGGCTCAGTGGGAGTCCATCAAATGCATAAGTGGCTGAGTGGCAGTCCAGCATAGGTCTTAATTATGACCAGGGTGATGACCAGTGGGGAATTCGTCCATCTACTAGTAGAAAAGGTTACTTATTGGTATCTTTGCCTGATCAGCAAGATATCGGGTTTATGCCAAAATTCTTTTCCTTTCCAAAATTCATTGGATGTTTCAAACTCTGTTCATACTTTACATAACAGAGGTTTCAGGAAATGTTGAAAGGGATATATATATGTGGATATATATATATATCGGGACTAAATAAAGTATCTCATAACTTTATTTCATTAAATAATATTTCAAAGATTGAATCTATTCAAATCTTGTCTTATAATCTCATCTATGTGATGAACTTTTGAAACTGATTATAACTTGAACGGTGGTAGTTCAAGTAGTATTGGGAAAGATATAAGTATATTGGGGTATTTGGTAACCTCATCTTTTAAACTTATATCTAATTAATAATTGTCTTAGGAATGACAAAGATTTTCAGAAAAACGTTGAAACAAGGTTAGATTTATGAGATCACCTTGCAACGATATTTTTTATACAGTTATACACTGGGACTTTGTGTATATTACGCATGGAAGAGGACTTCCAATATTTTGAAAAGTATATATGTATATATACTGAATATTTTGCGACTTCATCGCATTAAGATATCAAACTTGGTTCATTTCTTTTGACCAAGACTTTCATGAGTATTATGAGTAGGCTCATATATTGTAAATCATTATACATATTATTTTGGTGGGCTTGCTGCTCACCCTTGCTTTCTTCTTTCATCACACAACAACAGTTAGGAAAGATGGCCAGACTCCAGCAGACCCAGCGCAAGCGCGTGGGAAGCGTCTCGCGTCTTCCCGTTGATGTTGTAGCTGCTATAGCTGCAGAGGTAGATCTATTGTAGATCAGACCATCTACTTTTGAGAATCAATTATGTATAATTATAACTTGTGGCAGATAATGGCAATTAACTGTAAATTTATCAAGTAATCATTTTGGGTTGTAATAACTTTTAAATTGTGGATTCAAAGACTTGTACTTATTTAAATTTCATCTCTGAGACTATAACGGGTTGTGGTGTGTGTTAGTGTGGGGTCACAGCATAAGGTTATTATTATTAATTAAGTGAAGTGATATTGTGGAAAGAAAGACCGTGACGACCCGGATCCTCGACCCCGGATCTGGGGGTGTTACAGAAATGGTATCAGAGCTAAGCGTTATAAACCTCAGAGATGATGGGACGTTAAGATAATAAGTTCACTAAGATAATAAGAACTCTTGCCAAGTTTATAGTCGGACTACCTAACGTAGTACTGACAGTTAAAACCCTTATGGGAACCCTTATAAATGTAGCGATAGAAGCGTAGTTCGTTATCGTATATGGTAGCGGGACTCCGAACCCTGAAGTTGAGGAACATCAACGCGATGATGTTTTATTACTAATTGGAGAGCAGATTGTGAATCCAATAGAGCGTCCTAATGCAGGACCGGATGATGTTGATATTGAGGATGTAGCGGTTGAGGATGTTGTCCTAGAAGGGATAGTTGCTGAGGAGGATCCCATGGAGGATCCTGACGAGATTGGATAAAGGACCACTGATGAATTGATGACCATGGTTAGGTCGACTACCGGAGGTTCGTTCAAGTTTGTAAAGATAGTAGCTCCTTTAACGCGGCTTACTCATAAGACTGAGAAGTTCGAATAGACAGAGAAATGCGAGAACAGCTTTTAAGAACTGAAGCAAAGGTTGGTGACGGCCCCTATGCCGGCGTTGCCGGATGGAAAAGGAGATTTTGTGAAGTGTAGTGACGCTTCGCACAAGGGCTTAGGGTGCGTGCTTATGCAGCACGGTAAGGTAATCGCGTACATGTCAAGACAATTAAGGTAATATGAAATTCGATATCCCCGCCCATGAGCTTAGGCTTGTTGCAATAGTTTTACCCTAAAGATTGGAGGCACTACTTGTATGGAGAGAAGTGCGAGAATTACCTAAGCCATAAGTGCTCTAATACATTTTCACGTAGAAAGAGCTCAACATATGCCAGAAGAGGCAGTTAGAGCTAACCAAGAATAATGATTGGGAGATTCTTTATCATTCGGGGAAAGCCAATATGGTGGCTGATGCCCTTAGTAAAAAGGAGAGACTCAAGATGATAATGCCTTTTGGAGAGTTTATAAGAGATTTTGAGAAAATGGAAATAGAAGTGAAGGTAACCGGAGCCGGTACCGAAAAGCTGTTTGAGATTGCAATACAGCCCGAATTATTGGAAAAGATCATATTGTGCCAGAAAAAGTTATGAATGAAGGCAGAGAGCCAACAATTAGATAAAAGATTAATGTCGAGAAAGATGATAAGGGAATAATGAGGTATTCCTATAGAATTTGGGTTCCGAAAGTTCAAGAGTGTAAGGATGAGAACTTAGATGAGAGCCATAGTTGAGGAATAAGATTTAGAGCAAACCCTGAACGCGATAGTCAGGGAGGTCGCCATCAAGATAGAAGGAACCCATGACATAATGGAGTGGAAAATGAGGATTTTAAATTAAAAGATGACCCCAATTATGGGGAGTAGGATGAAACATTTCATACTAAGGAAACAGAAAGTCGAGTAAGGAAAGGAGACCCGAGACGGTACTCCTATACGGCAATTCATGGACCTGTCTAGACAGAACTTAGACTATTATCCCCAACCACCACCCTGAGGAGACAGTGCGGTGGGAAATTCTTTCATGACCTTTAAGTCGCTAAGCTCTCAGAGTTCCAAGGAACAAGCTGACCCAGTCGAGGCAAGAGCCTGGCTAAAGGAAATAGATGAATCATTTGAGATTCTGAATGATTGACGAATCACAAAAGACTGTTTTTGTCACTTACCCTCCTAAGAGAGAGACCACCCGCTGGTGAAAGACCAAGGAAGGCACGGAGCAAGAGATTATAATAAACTGATTTAAGTTCAGTCAATTGTTTTCAGGAAAGTAATTCCCAAGGTTATGGAGAGAGTGTAAAAGCTTTAGAGCCAGAACAAAGGCAGACGAGTATGATGAATTATGAATTTAAGTTGTAAAAGTTGTCAAGATTCGTTCTAAGGGCACGAATCCAGAATGACGGGATGTCGAAATCAATGCTTATGTTGTGATGGTTCATGAAATAACGATAAGAGAAAGGAATATAAAGGCAAGAGAGTTTGAGGAATGATAAGGGAGTCGGGTATGAGGAAACCCTAAAGACTCGTAGCAATAAAAATAAGAAAGTATGTAATCATTGGTATGAGGGTGATTCACCATGAGTTAAAATTGATGGTTGAAGGCATAAGAGTTATGTATATTTTATCCCCCTTTAAGTTGGGAGGATTCGAGGAAACCTTGAGATAATTCGAAGGATAAATAATGAGACGCGGATAGACTAAGGGGATAAGAAAGTAAGAAATTAAGAAAATTGGATGAAGGAAGTGACCTTCAAGAAGGTGAAGTGTAAGACCGGTGGCATGATACCCAGAAAGGGAGACGCCAGATATGAAAGATATCCCAACATTGAGGTGACTGTTGAGATAAACAACAAAAGTAAATAAGGAATTATTAAGAAGAAGTTCACGTTGAACATGACCAATATCTTCCAGAACATCCATGTTATCATTACCAAATCAGGAAAGAAAAGCGGATGACCATTGTTATCTTTTGGAGGCCATATGGATTGACCTCAATATTGAATAAGGATGCTATTGTGAAATTCGGTATAGACTATCGAGGTGGGAATGATTGAATAAGATACCCTTATCAGGGATATATGACTTTATTTATCCATGGAAGGATGCTTGTACTTTTTTTAAAGGTGGAATTAAGGATAGAGCATCGGTAACTTAAAATGAATCCTAGGGGAATGCATAAAGGTTGGCATTTCACCCTTAATAGGGACAGTATGAGTTTTGACAGTATGATTTGGAAAGGATTAAGGTAACAATAACCTTTAAGTATCAGTGGAGAAAATTTTTCAGAAACATATAGATAATGGTTCTAGTATTAGTAAAGGGTATGTTGATATGCCCTGTATCTAGGGAATACAGGAGGAACGAATCAAGGATAACCTTAGAGGTTTTACAAGGAGAAAGGTAATATTCAAAATTCTCAAGAATAGAAATGTTGATAAAGAAAAATGACGTAATTATAATGATGCCAAATGGGGCACGTGTTAAACCACGAGAAAGTATGGATCGAACCAGTAATGGTCGAAATTGTTCAGGGCAATTAGGACTTAAGAAAAAAAAAATGTTCTAAGTATGATTGAGAGTCAGTCTTGACAGTGATTAACCTCTAAAGACTGAGGCAACAACTTATGGAAAAAAATGGTGTTTTTTTTTTACTTATCAGATGTTAAGGAAAACATCTTCACATAAGCTGTGATTGAAATAAGGTAGAAAATTTATTTGGAGGTGGTTAAAATGACATTGACTGTAAGGAACTATTACTATCAGGAAAGGCCAAAGAGGTGGCCGACACTTTAACGGTAAAAGGAAAAATTATAGGCGCGTGTGCCAAAAGAATACAGTGATGATGGTTAAAAATGTGAAGGTTAAATTATGGTTTGGAAGATTGACATTCCTTCTGATGACTGTGCAATACCCAACCGTAATAGTAGTTGGTAAAGGTTTAAATTGTGTAATCGCCATGAACGGGCTATCTATCTTAGAAGGTCCTATCTTGAGATAAGCCAGGACCATGTTTCAAAAAGGACCAAACAAACCTTTGAGTTAAGTCTTCTATTGAAGGCATATGATTAAGAATGGTATTAACCTGCTATCGGTGCTTTGATTGAAACTCTTCTGAAATTTTATATGCTTCATGTCATGTATGTATGTCAGGATCAGGAGTGTTCTTCATGAATCAGGAATGGTGATTATGTTACCTCCTTAGAAGGATTTGTTACGACATGGATAGACTCCGTATGGTTAGCTATTAAGACTTCATGGAAAATGAATGACTACAGTGGGTCAGTGGTGGACCATAGTAAGGCAGCAATGATTCTGCGAGTAATGAGCTGATTACAACCGTGAGAGTTGTATTGGAATGGGTGTTGAGATTGAGTACCACTAATCGGGCCATGGTAGTGTATAAGTTATCATTGATAGACTAATTAAGTAGAGTATCTACCTAGTGAATAATTATTCTTTCTTATCAATAGAGAGTCGTATTATTATACGAGGAAGGATGCGGTGCAAGCATAGAATTCTAGTAACGATGATGTATAGAATGAGATCCCAGATTCGATTTTCGATGTCGAGGGAGTTTCAAAGGTGATTGTGTATAAGCTCGAGGAAGAGTGTGGGTCCATAGAATGATGGACGGGATAGCAAAAATATTTAGGCATGCAAAATGCGAGGCTATAATGCTCGATGCTGATATAAATACGTATATGTTTTGTTCTCCTATGACCAACCTCTATAGTTCAGAGGTAGGTTCCAAGCCAGATATTTTGTGGCAGTATATTTTTTTTCATATATACAATTCTCTTCAATTTGTTCTTTTCTCTTCTTTTCATTTCATGTAAGCTGAGAAGAACAACCCTTCCAGAAGGGGAGGTATTGCCGAATGACTATCTATCTTTGTGATAGAAGCCTAGTAGGATACCACATGTTGTTTAATTGCTTGTCAAGTACTAAAGGCTGGCCACCTTCTGTACTAACTATGCGATATAACAAGTATTCATGATCATAGTGATCTCTCAACAAATTCCTTTACTTCTATTTGATTGATCAAATTTTGGAAAATAGAAACAACTGAAAAAGGAGTAATAAAGTGGTGGTAGTATGCGGAATGGGAACACATTCGTGATACTAAGGTTGACGTGGTTATTAAAAGGTTATAGAACGCTAACGAGCAAAAGTATAACCAGTATAATATTAGGAACGGAAGGTAGTAGCGATTACGAACTGGAAAAGAATGGGTATTGAGAAGCAGAAGCTCTAATGATAAAAGCTATGATGAGAGTCTGTGCAATAGACTTGAAAGAATTTGGAATGATCACTTAATTCGGATTGAGTTAGCTTACGACAATAGATCATATGTCATTATCGAGATGTCGCCTTATGAGATTCTTGAGGGAAGATAATGTCGATCTCCCTTATGTTAGGATGAAGTTGTAGAGCGCAAGATGCTCGGACCTGCAGTAGTCCAAAGGACCAAGGATATGATAGATCTAATCAGAGGACGGCTGGTAGTAGCCCAAGATGGACATGATAAGTATGTTGATTTGACACGAAAGGATAAAGAGTATGAAATAGGGGACCTAGTAATGTTATAGGTATCCCTTGGAAAGGATTGATGAGGTTCGGAAAGAAAGGAAAGCTAAGTCTACAATTTGTTGGACCCTTGGATATATTAAGACGTTTGGGAAGTTAGCATATGAGCTAGCCCTAACCCCGAACATGTAGCAGGTCGTAACGTGTTTCACGTATCAATGTTAAGGAAGTGTAATTTAGATGCCAGATAAATAGAGGCATATGAGCGCATAGATATGCAACCCGACGTAACCTATATGGAGCAACCAGGACGGGTTATAGAGTGAAAAGGAACAAGTGCTTAGGAGAAGGATTATCAAACTAGGCAGAGTTTGGTGGTAGAACCACAATGTGGGAAAATTTACTCGAGAGTTAGAAAGTGCAATGCTAAGAAAGTATCCCCATTTATTTTCTATCTGATTCCGGGACGGAATCCTTTTAAGGAGGGGAGACTGTAATAACCCCAATTTTTGAGAAATTTTGAAACCCTTATGAATAGTGTTTTTGCTGAACGAGAAAACTTTTCAGACCACACTATATAGGAGTACTTTTATGGAAATTCTAAGATCGTATTAGTATTCCATAAAGTAAATGAGTGTATGTAAAGGTCGTTAAAATTCGAATCCGGACACTTTGATTTTTCCCGAAAATCCACCAGATACCGAAAGAAATGAGTATAAGGTAACATGATTAAAAGGATTTAAATTCAAGGATTATAAGAGAGGATCATAAAAGGAATATAAAATATTGAGAAAGCTTTAGGGGAACCCAAGTAATAAGATCCCAGATATGATCCCTCAAACGACGAACGAGAACGAAAGTTAAGCGAACCGTAAAACAAATAAGCGACCAAGAGACAAGCTTGTACAAGAAGCCAAGGATTATGACATCATCAAACCACAAGGAAAGGACATGTGTTAAAAAGGTGACACAAGCATGGTGACATAAGCATGACAAAAAGAAGTGTGTTGTTGGTTGATTCTTGGCCATGCAAAAGTTACCATGGTAAAAGATCAAAATTGCCAAGCCAAAAAGGAAATCAACCAAGCAAAATATCATAACACAAAAATTAAAAATTTGACTTTGCTCCCATGAAGAGAAGCTCTCGGCCAAAACAAACCCAGCAACTTGAAATTGTCATATCTCCTTCAATACTCACTCAAATGTTGTGTTCTATAGCTCTTTGGAAAGGTATTGAGATGGCCTACAACTATTGTTCACAAGTCTCTTCCAAATAAGCATGGTAAGACCCTCATTTGTACAGTTCTTTAAATCGGACTTTTAGAAACTTCAAAGCCTAACTTTGCATTCTTGATTTCTTTGGAAATATCAAGCTTGTAGGAGGCTCCATAAGGCTTCCTAGTAACTTTCCACCCTCCAAGAAAGGTATAAATCTTCACACCCTTTAGTAATAAGTTTTAATGTTGAAGTTTGGAGATGGTTTGGATGGATGAGTAGTTATTCGAATGATAAGCATGATTCGAGCTTAATTGTTAAGTAGTTTAGTTGAATTTGGAGATGTTATAATATATGATTGGATTGAGATCCTTGAGCTTATTATGACTGAAATCAGTAGCATTGATATGTATCTTGAGTTGTTGTTGATTGGTAGTTGGATTGATATGATTTGGAATGGTAAAAAAATTGGGAAATCGCGTAAACATAGCCGTCGTAACGTCCGATTTTCTTTAGACTGTTTTGTGCATAACATTAGGACCCGAGAACCCCCTGCTAGATTATGACCACTGCCATGTTTAGATAGCTCATGTTACGAGCTTCGTTTTGATATGTAGTTCGTTCGATTCCGATGCACGGTTTAGGAGAAACGACCGTTTCAAGTAACGGCGTTTCGCGAACGAAACATTTCCCCTCGCCTTACTTTGAAACATAGGTTAAAGACCAAAAAGGACTAATTGAAGTATGAAACATTTATGGTAAGTGTGTTAGGCAGTTGGTAAGACACTCGCGAAGGAATCGCCTTAAAGCTCGTAAAGGTTAAATTATTAAAAATGGTGGAGCCGAGGGTACCCGAGTGACTTAAGCGAATCAGTGAGCGCAAAACGAGCGTTAGAGTCTAAGTTAGTTAAAGTATAGATTTACAAGTGACTTTGGTTTAATTCCAACTTACTTGTTGCTTATAGGTTACCAGACTCGTCCCGAGCCATTCGTAACCCCCAGTCGCTCAGGCAAGTATTCTATCCGTTATACTGTTGTTGTGATGTATACATATGTATATGCATTATCTTGCGATAGATGCATGTTGGTTAATTAGCAAATGTTGCGATATATTGAAGCATGCTGATATGGTATATATATATGCATGCCTGTTTCGTATTCTTGATTTATATATCTGTTGGTTCAAGTGCTTATTCGTTGCATAATACCTATGCTAGAGATAAGCGGTATTTGCGTATACCCTTAGTATAGGGACCCAAAGGTGAAAACATTTTCTAAAACCGGGAGTCGAGGATCCCGAGTAGATTATATATATATATATATATATATATATATATATATATATTTATATATATATATGGTTATAGTTTTCAAAACTATTAATCGAATAAGGTTTATTCGATAACTTTATTTTATTATTGAATATTATCTTGAATATTCATTCGAGGACTTATGACTCCTTTATATTATTTATTGAATATTATCTTGAATATTCATTCGAGGACTTATGACTCCTTTATATTATTTATTGAATATTATCTTGAATATTCATTCGAGGACTTATGACTCTTTTATATTATTTATTGAATATTATTTGAATATTCATTTGAGGATGTATGACTCTTTTATTTTATTTAATAAATATTATTTATAATATTCATTCGAGGTATTATGACTCAGCTTATTTTATTTATTGAATATTATTTGAATATTCATTTGAGGATCTATGACTCCGATTATTTGCTGAGATATATTCTTTATTTTATTAAAGAATAAGATGTCAATAATCAAACTTATTTTCGATTATTCAAATAAAGATAATACTTTCATATAAGTATATCTTTGGTTATTTAATGTTTATTTCAAGTATAAGTTTTAATACTTCTACTTCAATTATTTTTATAAAGATTATTCTTTATGGGAATATTATTTAAATAATAATATTCAGTCATTTTCTAAATATTCTGGGGACTGATTTACTTCATTAAATCAGCCTTACTCCAAACACTCTTTAAAGTGTTTTCGAGTCTTCAAAATGATTTTTAAAAGTCAGAGCGGATCCCAAAACTCATTTTTATATTTAAGATCTTCCTTTTAAGGGGATTTAAATACTCGCTCAAAACCTGGGGAATCCGGCTCTGTGGTGTATTTTATATTCGCAACAAGGTTGCAGATTTGGTAAATGAATTGATTACTTGCCCAACGTTCGGGAAGTAAGCCCCTCTCATTGAGTCGGCATAAGCGACAGGCCGGGGTACGGTCTATTATTGTGTAAGTGGCTCAGTGGGAGTCCATCAAATGCATAAGTGGCTGAGTGGCAGTCCAGCATAGGTCTTAATTATGACCAGGGTGATGACCAGTGGGGAATTCGTCCATCTACTAGTAGAAAAGGTTACTTATTGGTATCTTTGCCTGATCAGCAAGATATCGGGTTTATGCCAAAATTCTTTTCCTTTCCAAAATTCATTGGATGTTTCAAACTCTGTTCATACTTTACATAACAGAGGTTTCAGGAAATGTTGAAAGGGATATATATATGTGGATATATATATATATCGGGACTAAATAAAGTATCTCATAACTTTATTTCATTAAATAATATTTCAAAGATTGAATCTATTCAAATCTTGTCTTATAATCTCATCTATGTGATGAACTTTTGAAACTGATTATAACTTGAACGGTGGTAGTTCAAGTAGTATTGGGAAAGATATAAGTATATTGGGGTATTTGGTAACCTCATCTTTTAAACTTATATCTAATTAATAATTGTCTTAGGAATGACAAAGATTTTCAGAAAAACGTTGAAACAAGGTTAGATTTATGAGATCACCTTGCAACGATATTTTTTATACAGTTATACACTGGGACTTTGTGTATATTACGCATGGAAGAGGACTTCCAATATTTTGAAAAGTATATATGTATATATACTGAATATTTTGCGACTTCATCGCATTAAGATATCAAACTTGGTTCATTTCTTTTGACCAAGACTTTCATGAGTATTATGAGTAGGCTCATATATTGTAAATCATTATACATATTATTTTGGTGGGCTTGCTGCTCACCCTTGCTTTCTTCTTTCATCACACAACAACAGTTAGGAAAGATGGCCAGACTCCAGCAGACCCAGCGCAAGCGCGTGGGAAGCGTCTCGCGTCTTCCCGTTGATGTTGTAGCTGCTATAGCTGCAGAGGTAGATCTATTGTAGATCAGACCATCTACTTTTGAGAATCAATTATGTATAATTATAACTTGTGGCAGATAATGGCAATTAACTGTAAATTTATCAAGTAATCATTTTGGGTTGTAATAACTTTTAAATTGTGGATTCAAAGACTTGTACTTATTTAAATTTCATCTCTGAGACTATAACGGGTTGTGGTGTGTGTTAGTGTGGGGTCACAGCATAAGGTTATTATTATTAATTAAGTGAAGTGATATTGTGGAAAGAAAGACCGTGACGACCCGGATCCTCGACCCCGGATCTGGGGGTGTTACAAAGACTAACCCCAAGTTACAATAAGACAGTTTAAAATATTACATTAAAAATGACAGAAGTACAACTTTTATACATCAAGTGATTACATGAGTTTGATAAGTACATTCATTACATGAAATCCCCAGAGCCTGGCTCCTTTCTAATAAGGTCCTTAAGATTTACTAACACTTAAAGTTCTTCTATGATTTCAGTACCTCTTAGAGCTTCCACAAGCTTGAGCCACTCATCCAATGGATAACCATTCAAGTAACCAGCTTTGAATCTTAAAAACCTGCCAACCTTTATATTCAGAAAGTGTCCATCCTTACAAAGTCTGCTCATTCCCTTTGCCTTGAGCTCATTTGATCTTTGTTCAAGTCTTGCATGTTCTTTTGCAAACTTTCTATCTTTTTCTTCCTTTTCATCCTTTCCACTTGCATTTCTTTTATCCCTTTCTCTCACCCATACACACAACACAGCCTTCCAAGCCCTTGTAATAGTGTCCTTATCCTTCATCAAATTGATCACCCATTTGAATTCTATGGTTGAAAGTGTATCTATTAGGTTACTGCCAAGTAGAGTAAAGGTACCATCCTGGTAATATATTCTGAAGTCTGTGTAGGATACAACCCATATTTTGACTATTTCTTCAGCTAATTGTTGAAAGTAGTCATCACATGTGATGCATCAATTTAGTGGCAGAAAGTCAGTTTGAACAAAACAGTTCCAGATAGCCTTTTCAGTAACTTGCAATTTTTTTGGTTTTCCTCCAACGAATTTGAAATAAATTTGGGTTGGTGGCTTGAATGAGGGTAGGTTTGTGATTTTCTTCAGGGTGAATTGGCTAGATGTGATTGGTATTTTGAGTAGGGTGTTTGCAGTTGGCTTGTACAAAAACTTGGGCTTTGAGGTCAAAGATAGTTGAATGTTCGAGCTTGTAGGTTTAATGGCTTGAGCATATTGGATTTGAATTGACTGGACACTTTTTTTTGTTCCTGAACCATCCTCCTCCTTCTTTCTTCTTCTTTCATCACCCTTCTTCTCATTATTTTCCTTCTTCTTAGCATCTCTTTTCTTATCATCTTCTTTGCTGCCAGTAACCTTAGAGGATTGACTTGGATTTGAGCCAGAAGGTTTTTGATCATCTTTCTTCTTCTCGTCATCATCATCTAAGTCACCATTAGTATTGATTTGATTTTTAGGCAAATTGGCTTCAGCATTTTTTAAATATCTCCCTGGTAACTTGATCATTTCTTCATCTTCAATAGTCTTGTATTGCTTTGTCTTCGAGTATGTCTCCAAGGTCATTATCAGCTTTTTATTTGCCATGACACATTGATTTGGAATTTGGAAATGTTTGCAATGTTTGGTGGTTGGACAGATGTATGCCACTCCCTTGCTTGGTTGTAGATATGCTTCTAGAAAAAAAGCTACCTGAGCATTCTTTAATTCATTTAGCAAGAGAGTGTCTTCTTGAATCACTCTATTAACTTTATTGATCAGAATGTCAAATTCAGATGCCCTTCTAGTTATGAGATAGTTAAGAGATGCCTGTATCCACCTGTCTACCCCAGAGTCATTAATGTTGACAACTATTCTTCTTTCTTGAAATCCATATACAGTTACCATGATCACCCTTCGAAAGTCTACTGTTTTGTCCAAGGCCTTTTTGTATGTGAAAAAGTTGTTGTTGAGAGAAGCCCTGAGAGCCTTTAGCAATTTATCAAATTCTCTGCTTATACTAGGTCCCTCAGCTGCTTTTATAAGCCTCTCCATTCCGACATCAACTTTTTTGGCTTTGTCTTTTTGAACAGCTTGAACATATGCTTGGACAGATGATCTTAGTAGTCTAGCCTCAATCTCCTCCTTAGTCTTGTTAGTAGGCAAGATGTGAAGTGTAGAGATTTCAGGCCTGATAGCTTTTGGAAGTGCAGGCAAAAGAATGTTGAGTGCTCCCATGATGGCTCTCAATGAGACTAAATTCTACATTTGTACATGCTTATGATAGTCCACCAAGGTTTATATATCATCCTCTTGACTTTGGACCATAGCTGTGAGTTGTGATACTTGAGTTGTCAATGACTCATTGGCTGACTGCAAGATGGAGACTTGAGATTGGAGAGCTAGAATTTGCAAGTTGGTTGAAGTTGATAGTGGTTGTTAAGATGTTGAAGATAGAGAAGTGCCATATGTGGCTTGCACAGCTTCCTTGATTCCTACCATCAAAAGAGCATATGGTTCATATCTAGCCTGATGGAGTTGATCCAGTTTAACCCTAATGTAATTAGTATTGGTGATTTGTTGTTGGACAACTTCATGAAGATCTAGAAATGACTCCCTGAGATTCTTGATGCTCTTATCTACAGATGATAAATAACTTGACCATTTGATCAGTAAATCTAGAGAATTTTTGCTTGATTTCCACCTTAGAAGGAATGATCTCATCCAGCTTGTCTTGACCAGTTTTCTTGTTCTGTCTTGATGATCAGTCAATTATAGTTTTAGAGCTTTACCAAAGAGATGGAAAGCTTTAAGTTGAGCTTTGTAGACCTCATTAACTGCATCATAGAATTCTTGTGGAGTTAGGGATTTGGCATTACTCCTGAGAATGGTCAAATACACCTCTCTGAACCTTGCTAACACAACATCCATCTCTAAGCTAAAATCTGTGTCCAGCCAGGCATCATAATTTCCATATTGTTCAGCTTCATTTATAATTTTGGCTTGCTGTTCTTGAACCTCTGACTGATAAGAAAGCATGATACCTTGGTAATATTGATTAGACATGTCTGGGGTGAGAAACTTTTATGAGATTTAAGCAAGTCCAGACAGTTGATCAACTAAAAGATCATTGATAGTTATCGGTTGAGCTTCTGTCTCTTGTAGCCATTGAGAGATCAAATGAGGTTGTGGTTGAGAAAGGTTAAAAGTGGATTATTGGTATGTTGGGTTTGAAGTGAAGGGTAGATATTCAATAGAACCACCTGTGACAGATGTCACAGTTTGACTCATAGGGTGAACTGTGGTTATGACAGTTTGTTGTTCTCCACTTTTGGTGGGAACCTCCATTGGAATTGGAGGGGAGTTGACTAGGTTACTGTCATGTATTATAGCCTCAAACCCTTGTACTTATTTCAAAGTACTGCCACTTGAATGTGATGTACTTGCCTCCCCCATAGCAGGATCATTGGCAATTGAACTCCTGGCTTCAATTATGAGTGCAATTTCAACTAGGGTTTTGAGGGGAGTTGTTCCTGCAAGAGGAACCTTCAATTGAATTGGAAAGGATTTAGATAGCTCCCCCTCAGGAGTACTACCCTCAAACCTTACAACATGTGAAGGTTGATTTGCACATGAAGGTGCATTGGAAACTACCACAGGGTTTTCAGTAAAAAAATGATGAAACCCCAGTGTTTGTGTTTGTGTCATCAAGGTCTACCCCAACATGTAGCCTCTCACCAACTAAATTTGGTTCCTGGGCGGTGAGCACAGTTTCTTGAACCATGTCACATGATGCTGACAACACTTGAGAATCAGATTCAAGTGTTTGATTGTATGAAGAAGAAATTTGAGAAATTAGATTTTTAATGTCAGAATTGAGTGTTGGCAGCTCCCCCTAAATAGATGAGGGAGCTTCAAAAGATGTGCTCTCTTTGTGTGTGACATCCTTATTTCTCCTTTCATAAACTTGAATTTGTTCAAGTGTTGGTGTAGAATCTTTACATGGTGTACTAGGGAGAGTGCTTTTTTCAATAGAGAAACCATGTTAAGATGATGCCCTTAGAGTCTGTTTAAGTCCCTCTTTTTTAACTACATCCTTTTAGGAGGATGCAGAGGTGGCTTGAGTGGTCAACTCAGGTTGTTTTCCTTCTTTGGTTTCTTGACCAGGGTTGACTCTGGTTCTGTTTGATCCTCACCACTCTCATTTATTATAAATAATGGTATTTGTTTTCTCTTCTGTTTACTCACTTCAGCCTTTTGAGAGGATGAAGTGGTTGGTTTCCTAGCTTCTAGTGGTATAGAAAGAAAGGTCTCAGTTTGGGAAGGCCCCTGTTGGTTGTCCTGTGTTTGTTTTTTCACAGGGACAGAAGCCATAATTGTACTAGATGTTATAGCACTAGACCTCATGTCAGGCATAGGGTAAGGATAGGTCCTAAATTTCTCAATCATGAATGGAGTCATTTTGAGACCTACATGTACCATGTTCTTTGTAGTAAGTGAGCCAAATGGAACTTTGAATACTTGCTTACAATTGCCTATTAGTGTTCTGTTTATACCATTAAGTAAATGAATATCCTTAACTTTATGATTCAAAGTGGACATTATAAACCTAGGAAAGAAGATTTCCTTACCTCTTGTAGCTAGGGGCATTGTAAGCCTGATGCTAAGTTCCTCCAGGATCAATAAGCCCACATTCAAGTGTCTATTGTGAGCTATGGAGAACACCAGCTTCTGGACCACACTTGATATGTTGTCATATCATGTCTTTCTGTAAGTGAAGGCCCTTATAATGAAGTCAAATAAGAAGGACCATTCTCCTCTCGGATTCTTCTTGTTTAATCTAGCCAGGTTGATCTTCTCACTGTAATTGATGAAGTCCATGAACTCACTCAGCTCCTGTTGAGTAGGAATCTCCACCATTTGCTCATTTGGAATACCCAAAGCTTGATTTCATCTTGCTCATTAAACTCCACTTGATGGCCTCCAAAAGAGCAGTTCACCACAATAGATACAGAGTTGTCATGAACAACTGTCCTCACTACAGCTGTTGTCCAGAATTCATGCAAAACATCTAATTATAGAATTAGATTAGCAGTTAAAGCTCCTTCAAGATAAGACTCAGACAAAAATTTAACAAACCCATTGAAACTGTCAGGAGCTTGATTAGCATCTGTAAAAGCGAGATAGTTGGTTCATCCTTGGGGATTGCAGCTCTAACATTGTTTAGTGCCATCTTAGAGGAGTAAATTTGAGTGGGTAAGAAAAATTAGAGAGAAAGAGTTTAAAATGAGAGAGAGCGGTTGAGAATTGGAAAAATCAAGTCACTTAGAGATCTCGAAGGTGTAAAGAGGTGTATGTCGAGATGTCTGGGTATTTATAGTAAAAGGTAAATGACTTATCGAGGACTTAAAATAGACATTTGGGATTTGCTTAATGAGAAGTTGTTAGGTCACACACACTGTAGAAGGGGATTGAATACAGTGTTTAGCACAATCAAATCGAATATAAGAACTTAAGTAACGGAAAAAAGATTTTATTCAACACAATAAACTCTGTTACAATATGGAACTGTCCTCTCTCAGTGATGAACAAATTATCACGAGAGCTGCTAGAGTTACAAAGAATAATAACTTCGATAATCGTAACACTTATAGTGTAAACTCTATGCCTGTGTTTATATACTACACAGTTACAAGATAATCTTCTAATTGATATGGAATATAATTCTGCTTCCTAAAATATATCAACTAGTTATCTTTTCTTCCAAGTATTCTATTCTTCATAGAATTCCTTCTTCATGCACAATTCTTTATGTCTTAGTCTCGATCTTCTTTCCTTTCAATCAGCCGCCTGCCTTATCTGAAAGTCATCTTAAGTCCTAATATTATCTCCTGATAAATATCTTCTGAACCTTAAGTTCTGATAACTTAAGTTCTGAATCTTAAGTTCTGTCTTCAGTATAAGTGCTGATTTCCAGTTAAGTATTGATTTGTCCTGTTAGGTAAGATCTGAAAACTAAACATAAATCATATTACATATGAGAATATCAAATATATCTAACAATCTCCCCTAACTTGTAAATTAGCATAATAAACAAGTTCAACAGATATTTGATGATGTCAAAAACATTAAGTATAAATGCATGAGAATTTGACTAGATAACTATAACTTACAGTCCTTTCAGCTTTACCATCTTTAACTTTTGATAACAACTTCAGTCTGTATAAACTTCAGAATTTAAGTAGTTGTAGATCTTTGACTTGGCTTCAACTTTCAATTTCTTCTGATCTCTTTGATATCAAGAGTTGTCCTGAGATAGTTCTTCAACAAACATCTCTCTGCATATTCAAGTTCATTGATCATCCTCCTTTTAGCATTTATCAATTCAGCTGTATCTTCTCCAGTTTGAAAAATAGCTGCTCTGAGATCATTTATCTTAGCTTTTCTTATCTCATGATCTAGTCTAATCAGATATGCCTTGTCAGACTCTAGATTGAATTCCACAGCCTTATAACCCAGAAAAGTAGTTATAATCCTAGCAGAGTTAGGCTTCATATCGACAATATCACCTTTGTGATCTCTGTACTTGGGACAGTATGTGATGTCAGACTTTACAGAATAAAGCTTCTTCTGTCTTTGAATTTGAGACTTTAAATATCCTGCAGCACTATCTGTTAATCTGTCTTTCACTTGAAGTAGAAATAGAACATGTTCCAGTTCCTCAAAATACTTCAATGGTATACCATTTTTCTTAATCTGGTATACCCTTCCATCTGTCATAAAATATAACAAGATATGTTCTTTCAAGAAGGTATGGTAAACCATTTGTACAGATTCAAGTCGATTCAATCTTTCAGGAGTTGCTCCAACACCTGGTTCACTTAAGGAAGTTGGATCATTGGTAGTGTTATGTACTCTTCTTTCATCAGAACTACCCAACCCAGATTTATCTCTTGCTTCCTTTCCTGTAACAACTCTTGCTTCAAAACCACTTGTTGTAGTCTTCAAAGGTTGAGTCTGTTTATCTTCGGTGAATCATGGTAGGAGTATCTTTGAAGGTTTAACATGAGCAATGTCAGAGGTTTCCTTTTCCTTATCTTCTGATATCAAGCCAACTTGATCTATGTCAGAGGTTGTTTGCTTCTCTGTCATATCATAACTTACTATATCTTGACTCTAAACAACATGAGCCATGTCAGAGGTTGCTTGAAAAATCTTCTTATGCATCAGAGTAAGATTAGCATCTGCTTCATCATCAATTATTTCTTCATCCATGACTGGCATATAAACCTTTACAAGTTCATCAACTTTTTCTTTGCCCTTGGACCTTGGATCAATTTCCATTTGTGATTTGGCCTTGGTTGCCTCAGAACTTGTTCTTTCCTTTATCACAATACCCTTAGGCTTTGAAAATTTCTTTTCAACAACAGAAGCTTCAGATTTTGTCTTGACACCTTCTACTTTGAGTCTAGCTTCTTCTTCCTTTAGACTCTCAAAGTCCATTCCTGGATTTTCTTTAAGAAATAACTGCTTTGAAGTTTCTTCATCAAGTTCTAGATATTCACCAGAACTTATCATTTTACCTGTATTAGAACTTATTCTTCTCCCAGTATCAGAACTTGTTCCTTGACTTGTAATTCTAGCTTTACTTGACGAAAGTCCTTTGCCTTGACCTTGACCTCTACCCTTATCAGAGTTTCCCTGGTCATCATTTCCATCATCATTTCCTTTCAGTGTTTGAATAGATTTGCATTTGGACTTAATCACTTTCTCCCCCTTTTTGGCATCAGCGGTTAATAGAAGAGAGACAAGCAATTCCACTGAGGATTGGATCTCATTGAGTTGATTTTGGTGAGAAGCTTGATTCTTCAGAATTTCTTCAATTTGAGCTTGTTGCTTCTCCAAAGTTTTCTCAATGTAGGCAATTCTGTCAAAGGCTGGCTTGAAAAATCTGTTCTTTTCAAGTTTCACATTCATATCTTGCTGGATCAAGTTTTCTTGAATTTTATTCACCTTGTCATGAGTTATTGAGTGTTGACCTTGAAGGTGCCTTGTACTCAATGCAGTAACTCTCAGCTGTGCCTTGAAATCATCATTTATCAGCATTTCATCAGCTTTTACAAGATGCTCAGCAAGAATCTTTTCAGAAGGAACAAAACTAACTGAGTTCCATTCTTTAGTCCACTCCTTTCCTCTTGGAGTTTCACTCCAAGGTACTGGTGCTTCCCCTGTAACAAACTTCTTGACTAAATCAGCTTTATGAACAGTTTGTTGAGGTGCATATCCTGATGGACCAGCTGCATCAGCATCTAAATTAGCAGCAGCTTCACCAGTAGTTTCTTCATTAGCAGCATCAGAACTTGTAGATCTTGCAGTATCATCATCCTCTGATAAAATAGCAGTATGTGAGGCTATAGAGGTTTCAACATTTTCCTCTAAATTCTGATCTACAACCAGGTTCTGATCAACATTCAAAAGTGATGTTGTTGGTTGAGTGAGTTGAATTGGTGGAGCTTCCAAGTACAAAACCTCAGGCACAATCAGGTTATGAATATCAATTTCAGTACTTGTACCTGGTTCTTCAGTATGTACTAGATCAACCATAGGTGATATAGGAGGTGTAGGTATTTTAGCTTGAGCACTTTCTGGTTGTGCAGTTTCTGGTTGTGCAGAAGGAAGTAATTCAATAACAATAGGTTCTGTTGAGATCAGAGATTCATGATCCCCTTCCTTAGCTACTTCCACTACATCTTCTGAATCTGACTCAACTATGTCCCTATGAGCTCTCTGTTTCTTTAATTTCCTCAAAGGTGGAGACACTGTAGGAGCTTTATCATCAGAATTTAATTTTCTAAGCCTTTTGAGGGGCCTAGAACTCCCAGTTACAGTATCTTTCTGAGAAGAAACCTTCTCAGCTTCTACAATAACAGGTTCTGATATTGGAACCTGTTCCTCAGCATCTGATTCATCTCGCAGAATAATTCTCCTTCTCTTCTGTTGAGTCTGAGGTACTTTCTTAGTCCTCTTGGGTTTGGAAGATGAAGGCTGTACTGTAGGATCAGAAGGTTGAGGTTGAGAATTTTGAGGTGTTTGTGTAGAGGTGGTAGGTGCTGATGGATGAGGTTCTGATGGTTGGACATCAGGATATACTTCAGTATATTTAACTGGATCATAGGTTATTAAGGCTTGTTTGACAGATAAAGGAACTAGGAGGGGTCTTAACACAGCCTTCTTATAATCAGTAGATAATAAGTCATTAAAAGCTCTTTTAGTTAGTCTGAATGGTGTTATTAATTCACTAGCAGATTGGGGCTTATCATCACAACAAAAACTATAGATAAGCTGACAGAATCTAGCAAAATAAACAGTATTTCTATCTTCTGTCATTCTATCCCCAATAAAACCTAAGACAGCACTTGCATAATCAAAATCAGTTTGATTAATGATAGCATACCCGATTTGTTGGCTGAATATGGGGATTGCATCAAAATTAGAGCATTTGTTTGTAAAAGCCTTGGTTATGCAGTCAAAGAAGAAACTCCATTCCCTCCTTATGAAAGATCTCTTCAACTGACCCAGCTATGCCAATGTCCTCTCATACCCCAGACTGGCCATCATGTTTTGAAGAACTGGCTCTTCAACAGTAAAATAAACACAGTTCTCAGGCAGCTGCAGTGCTTGTCGGACCGTAGCCAATGTCACAACATGCTCATCCTCCCCTGATGAAAAAAATAATACTTGGGGACCCTTGAGCACCACCATCATCATATACTCCGCTTCTCCAGAACTCCAACACTTGAGTACCAGAGACTACATCAGGTGCGGTCAGAGCGTACCCAATATCAGAACAAGCAAGAAAGTCCTGAATGAAATGAAGTTCTGATGGGGCTTCTGACTTGCTAAGAATAACGAAGAAGTTATTAGGAATAAACTTAGATCCATCAAAAATTACATCTTTTGGTGCCATCTCTGTAAGAAATTCAGTGAATAAGATAATGTTCGCAAAGTGTTTGTAAAAAGTCCTGAGAGAAAAACAACTTCAGAAAATAAAAGAGAGAGAGAGAAAAAAAAAGAAAAAGAGATTTAGAATAGAAAAGTAAGTAAAAGATTAGAAAATCTTTTATCTCTCATATATATACTTTCTCCACTCAATAGTCATATTTTTGAAGCATGCGATACACTTTACACCTGGCACCATTTGAACAATCAGTAAACGGTTAGAATGAGAGTTAATGGGCACGTAAAATAAGTAATAATTACCATGCACATGCAATTTTTCAGGACATACACGTTAACCACTAACCCACAATGATTATGACTATTTTATCTCACATTAACCAATATTCTGTAAAAATATTTTCGTTCAAGTAATGACCAACAATAAACCAAGTAAATAAATACTGTCACGTTAGCATCAAAACTTGATAATTATCAAGATTTAAAAGTCATCAGAATATGGCTCCTTAACTCGAAAAGTGAATGTGTATTCCTATAATTCTTCACACAAATATTGATATGGTTTCATCAGAACTTAATCATCAGAACTTCCATCAGAACTTGTCCTCTGAATTTATGCAATCTGACACAAAAACTGTTCATCGAAAATAACATTTATCACCACAGTAATTTTCATCATTCATATGGAGTGTATGTGTGTGCATTAAGCTAAATATCAGACAAAGAGTAAAGTTTGATTCACTTCAGTACATCTTAGAAATAAGGCATAACTAAGAACTTTGCTCACAATCTATCATTATCTGAAACCTACTATTGAATGAGTTCATGCATGAGTCCACCTCAACTGTTTTGTGCTCATTTTATGCATCTTTTGAAATTCTATTTTACAGTGGCTTCTCAGTGTAAGTGAGTCACGACTGCTTATCAGAATTTATGTTGTTATCAGAGTATTTCTCCAGTAATCATAGAGTGTGAAAAGTCACCAAGAAAATTTTATTTTGCTTTTCTAATGCATATTACTTAATACCAGCAATGACTTGGGTCTTCCCTTCCACATTTTTACTCTAGATCTCAAAGGAGTACCTGATTTTTATTTCTTTTCTTTTTCTTTTGATAAGTGAGGCTTATCAGCACTTAGTACATTCACCAGATTTACTAACATCAGAACTTAACAGATAAGAAGCACTATTCTAGTTTTTGACTTAGTAATAAGATACAAAAAGTAAACTTAACTAAGCTCAATATCAGAATTTGCTTGTGTTAAAAGATTTCCACATAAATAATTACTTCAAACATGGGATCTTTAGTATATTAAAGATTACTAGGTCAACATTTAGCACAGTTATCCTCATTGGATTGAATAGTCATAGAAATATGCATATCACTATCAGAGTTTAGAAATTTACATCAGACAACAATCAGCACTTAAGTAATTTTCAATTTAAGCACAGAATACACAAAAATAGTAATATCTGCAAATACTGATCATAAAGTCTAATGTATCAGAACATAAACTAAGCAAATTTAGAGAAAGAACCTGAAACCATTCCAAGTTCATTTACCAATCCTGTAAAAGTAGCTTCACACAGTGGTTTTGTGAAGATATCTGCTTGTTGTTGATCTGTGGGAACAAAATGCAATTCCACTGTACCTTCATCCATATGTTCCCTTATGAAGTGGTACCTAATGCTGATGTGCTTTGTCATTGAGTGCTGAACTGGATTACCTGTCATAGCAATAGCACTTTGATTATCACAATAAATAGGGATTTTAGAAAATTCTAACCCATAATCCAGTAACTGATTCTTCATCCAAAGAATCTGTGCACAACAGCTTCGTGCAGCAATGTATTCTGCTTCTGCAGTTGATGTGGAAATTGACTTCTGTTTCTTGCTAAACCAAGAAACCAATCTGCCTCCATGAAATTGGCAGCTTCCACTTGTGCTTTTCCTGTCAATTTTGCAGCCCGCAAAATCTGCATCTGAGTAACCTATTAGCTTAAAATATGATTCCCTAGGATACCACAATCCCAGATCAGTTGTACCCTTAAGGTACTTAAAAATTCTTTTCACAGCTGTTAAGTGAGGTTCTCTTGGATCTGCTTGAAATCTTGCACAAAGACAGGTAGCATACATGATATCAGGTCTATTTGCAGTTAGATAGAGTAGTGAGCCAATCATACCTCTGTAATCAGTAATATCTACTAATTTACCAGTATCCTTATCCAACTTAGTTGCAGTGGCCATAGGAGTGGATGCACTTGAACAATCCTGCATTCCAAATTTCTTCAACAAATTTCTGGTGTACTTAGGTTGACAAATAAAAGTTCCTTCTTCATTCTGCTTAACTTGAAGGCCCAGAAAATAGTTAAGTTCTCACATCATACTCATTTGATATCTTGACTGCATCAATTTGGCAAACTTCTTACAAAGTCTGTCATTTGTAGAACCAAAAATGATATCATCAACATATATTTGCACCAAAAGTAAGTCATTTCCATGGTTGAGGTAGAACAGTGTTTTGTCAATAGTTCCTCTATTAAATCCACTTTCCAGAAGAAACTGAGCTAAAGTCTCATACCATGCTCTTGGAGCTTGCTTAAGGCCATAAAGTGCTTTATCAAGCCTGTAGACATGATTTGGAAATTTGGGATCTACAAATCCTGGAGGTTGTTCAACATATACTTCCTCTCCCAATTCTCCATTAAGAAAAGCACTTTTCACATCCATTTGAAAGACTTTAAACTTCTTGTGAGCAGCATAAGCCAAAAATATCCTTATGGCTTCCAATCTAGCAACTACTGCAAATGTTTCATCATAATCAATTCCCTCATGTTGAGAGTATCCTTTTGCAACCAGCCTTGCTTTGTTCCTTGTAATTATGCCGTCACTGTCAGTTTTGTTTCTGAATACCCATTTTGTACCAAAAACTGATCTGTTCCTTGGTCTTGGCACTAGGGTCCAGACTTTATTTCTTTCAAATTCATTTAACTCTTCTAGCATTGCTTGCACCCAATCAGCATCTTGAAGAGCTTCTTCCACTTTCTTTGGTTCATTCTGAGAAAGAAAAAAATGATAAAGACATTCATTTGATGTAGATGTTCTAGTTCTGACACCTGCATCAGGATTTCCAATAATTAAGTCAGGTGTATGTGCTTTAGTCCACTTCCTTGCAGATGGAAGGTTTTCTCTAGAACTGGATGCTCCCCCATGATCCATGATGTCTCCATCAACATTTTCTGATGCTCCCCCTGAACTTATGCTCTCTGAGTTGGATCCTTCATTATTTGAGTTTCCAGAAATATCAGAACATGAGTTTCCAGAATTATCAGAACTTGGCCCATCAGAATTTGAAGAGCCTGTTCTAGGTATCGATGCTTTTTGAGATGTGGTTGGATCTTCAGCATGCTCCCCCTGCACAGGTGCATTTTCCTTAGGCGTAGTCACCACAATTTCAATAACATCAGAGTTTAATCCATCAGAGTTTGCAGTATCAGGATTTACAGAATCAGAATTTAAAACTTCATTTTCGAATCTCAGCTGATCATGATCATTGAAATCTTCAAGTCCAATAATCTTCTTATCATCAAAAGAGACATTGATAGATTCCATGACAGCCCTTGTTCTTAAATTGTAGACTCTGAAGGCTTTTGTAGAAAGTGGATATCCAACAAAAATTCCTTCATCAGCTTTTAGATCAAATTTGGATAGCTGTTCGGGATGAGTCTTAAGAACAAAACACTTGCATCCAAATACATGAAAATACTTCAGATTTGGCTTCTTTTTCTTCACCATCTCATATGGTATTTTTCCATGCTTGTTAATGAGTGTTGCATTCTGAGTAAAACAAGCAGTCTGCACAGCTTCAGCCCAAAAGTAGGTTGGCAACTTTGCTTCATCAAGCATAGTTCATGCAGCTTCAATAAGAGTTCTATTCTTTCTTTCAACAACTCCATTTTGCTGTGGAGTTCTAGGAGCAGAAAATTCCTGCTTTATTCCATGGTCTTTGCAGAACTCTTCCATATTCAAATTCTTGAACTCAGTGCCATTATCACTCCTTATGATTTTCACAGAATCTTTGACCAATTTATCCAGTTGCTTGACATGATCAATCAAGATGGATACAGTTTCACTTTTTGTGTGCAAGAAATACACCCATGTGTATCTGGTGAACTCATCCACTATGACCATAGCATATTTCTTCTTTGCAATAGACATGACATTAACTGGACCAAATAGATCAACATGTAGTAGGTGATAAGGCTCAAGAATTGATGATTCAGTCTTGCTCTTGAATGAAGATTTTCTTTATTTTGCCTTTTGACATGAATCACAAAGGCCATCAGGAGCAAATACTGATTTTGGCAGTCCTCTCACAAGATCTTTCTTGACTAGTTCATTTATATTGTTAAAATATAAATAAGAGAGTTTCTTGTGCCAATCCCAGCTTTCTTCAATTGATGCTCTGCTCAACAGACAGATTGCAGAACCATCAGTACTTGTTGAAAGCTTGGCTTCATAAATGTTACCATGCTTGTATCCTTTCAGAACAACTTTGCCTGTAGATTTGCTTACAACTTCACAGTGTTCTTCAAAGAAATCCACATGATAACCTCTGTCACAGATTTGACTCACACTCAGCAGATTGTGTTTAAGTCCTGAGACCAGAGCTACTTCTTCAATGATGACATTCCCAAGATTGATATTTCCATATCCCAGAGTTTTTCCAATATTGCCATCTCCATAAGAAACACCTGGGCCAGCTTTCTCCACAAAGTCTGATAGCAGGGCTTTATTTCCAGTCATATGTCTTGAACATCCACTGTCCAGAACTAGGATGTTCTTCCTCTTGCCCTGCAATCACAAAGACCCCTAATGATGAGTTTTAAGGACCCGAACTTGCTTGGATCCTTTGGCCTTTTTAAGTTTGTTAACATTTGCAGCGGATTTAGCATCAGAGTTTATGTTAACAGTTTTATTATCAGAATTTGCAATATCAGACTTTGCATCAGAACTTATACTAGAAGGAATAATGCTAACTTTCTTTACAGAAGGTTTTATTTGATAATAATCATAGTACAGACTATGATATTCTTTACAAGTATAAATGGAATGCCATAAACTACCACAATGAAAACAAGGATTTTGTGGCTTATATCTAACAGACTGACTCTTAACTCCTGATTTTGAAGGTAAGGAGTTTATATTCTTATTCTTCCTGCAAAAAGAAGCCAGATGGTTAGAATTTCCACAGTTATGATATGTTTTTCTAGGAGCATTAGGAACAGGCTTATAATTGTTACTTTTGTTCACACCTTCCTTTCCATTCCTATTTTTCCTAGGTGGCTTTACCTTGTTTACATTCTTAACATCTTTCAACTTATGCTTAAGCTGCTTCTTAGTCATTAAGCCTATGTTAACTTCAGTTGGCTTATCCTGTTTAGGTTTGTCAGAAGTTACTTTCTCCTTAACTTCTGATTTATCAATATCAGACTTTGCAGTTACAAACTTAACAGGATTTACCTTTGGTTTTTGTTTAACAACTATAGGCTCAGTTTCTACAGTTCCCTTACTGTTCTTATCATCTCCATAACCTAAGCCCTCTTTCCAGTTTCCACTACTGAGAATATCCTGAGTTGCTCTACCAGAGTTAGTCCAAGTCCTGATAATCTCTCTTTCCTTTTCTAACTCAGTTTTTAGAGATTCATTCATTTTTAGCACTTCATCCCTAACATAAAAGGCATCATCTCTATCTTTCCGAGTTTGATGAAACATGACTAACTCTTTTTCTAAATAATCATTCCTCTTTTTATAAGCAAGATTTTCAGAAGTTAATCTTTCACATGTTAAAGTTTGGTTTTTATAACTAATGAACATGGTTTTAAGATATCTTCTCAACTCAGTAATATCATCAGTATGAAAGGCATAAGTAGTTTGAGGTACTTTTAAGTCAGCAGTATCAGAACTGTTATCAGAATTTGCCATTAAGGCATAGTTTACCTCTTTTTCAGAATCTGAAGTGTCTGAATGGTTTTTCTTGCAATCAAGAGAGATATGGCCTTTGTTAGACTTCCCTCCTTTGACTTCAGTCTTTCTAAGCCCTTTCTTTTTAGGACTCCCACCTTTCCTGGAAAGCTTCTTCTCGGGATCTTGTGTCTTGGTGAGCATGGTTGGAGTTTCTTCTTCAGACATGATTGTTTTTAGATCTTAAACTGTTTGTGTGTTAACAGATAGCTCTGATACCACTTGTTAGGTCACACACACTGTAGAAGGGGGTTGAATATAGTGTTTAGCACAATCAAATCGAATATAAGAACTTAAGTAACAGAAAATAGATTTTATTCAACACAATAAACTCTGCTACAATATGGAATTGTCCTCTCTCAGTGATGAACAAATTATCACAAGAGCTGCTAGAGTTACAAAGAATAATAACTTCGATAATCGTAACACTTATAGTGTAAACTCTATGCATGTGTTTATATACTACACAGTTACAAGATAATCTTCTAATTGATATGGAATATAATTTTGCATCCTAAAATATATCAACTAGTTATCTTTTCTTCCAAGTATTCTATTCTTCATAGAAATCCTTCTTCATGCACAATTCATCCTGTCTTAGTCTCGATCTTCTTTACTTTCAATCAGCCGCCTGCCTTATCTGAAAGTCATCTTAAGTCCTAATATTATCTCCTGATAAATATCTTCTGAACCTTAAGTTCTGATAACTTAAGTTCTGATATCTTAAGTTCTGTCTTCAGTATAAGTGTTGATTTCCAGTTAAGTACTGATTTGTCCTGTTAGGTAAGATCTGAAAACTAAATACAAATCATATTACACATGACATTATCGAATATATCTAACAGAAGTCATATTGAGAGTAGATACATATCGATATGTCATTTTCCTGACTCTTATCGAGAACTAGAAAATAACTTGTCGAGATGTCAAATAAATACCCAGTTTGTCCTAAATGGGCTGAATTGTTTCCAATTTTTATTTGAATAAATCAAAATAAAATTAGAATGAATTTTATTAAAAGTATTTTACCAAAATAATTTATTAAGTCTAAAGTTTGTACTTGTAGAGAACCCTATGAATTATCACTTATCAAGATCACTACAATGACTAATCGAGAAGTCACAATAAAGCTTGTCGAGAAGTCCTTCGAGAAGTCATAAAAATTACTTATCGAGAACTCAATCGAGAAGTCTCAAAATGACTTATCGAGAAGTCAATTAGACTTATCGAGAACTCAGTTGTCTATATACTTTTGATCTTTTTTATTATGCCTTATGCTAATTTTACATATTGAAAATGCAAATTAACATTTAGAGAGTTTACTTAGAATTGAAAAATTCCAAGCTAAATTTGAATTTTGAAAAATAAATATAGAGAGATTTCTGAAATATTTATAACTCATATTATAGTTAATTTCCAATTAAATCAAATTAATTTTGATTTAGGATGAGGAATTTAGCATACCAATTTCACCTACAAGTCTAGTGAAAGTTGCTTCATCCAAAGTTTTAGTAAAAATGTCAGCTAACTATTATTCTGTTGGAACAAAAATGAGCTCAATGGTACCATTTGCAGCATATTCTCTAATAAAGTGGTACCTTACATCAATGTGCTTTGTTCTAGAATGTTTAACTAGATTAGCCACAATAGATTTAGCACTAGTATTGTCACACATAATTGGAATTTTGTGTAACACTAGACCATAATCAATTAGCTGATTTCTAATCCAAAGCACTTGAGCAGAGCAACTTCCAGCAGCTATGTATTCAGCCTCAGCTGTGGAAGTTGACAAAGATTATTGTTTCTTTCTATACCAGGATACAAGTCTTTGTCCAAGAAACTGACAGCTTCCACTAGTGTTCTTTATGTCAATCCTGTATCCAGCAAAATCTGCACTTGTGTATCCAACAGCTTTAAATCATGTTCTCTTAGGATACCATAGTCCCAAGTTTTGAGTCCCCTTTAAGTATCTGAAAATTCTCTTCACAACCATCAAATGTGATTCCTTTGGATTGTCTTGAAATCTTGCACACAGACATATTACAAACATAATGTCTGGTCTACTAGCAGTTAAATACAGCAAAGATCCAATCATTCCTCTATAACCTGAAATGTCTACACTTTTCCCTTTCTTCTCTTCATCCAACTTAGTAGCTGTAGACATAGGTGTAGATGCAGGTGAACAATTAACCATACCAAACTTCTTCAATAGATCTTCAATATACTTAGTTTGGCTGATGAAGATTCCATCACTTCTTTGACAGACTTGAAGTCCAAGAAAGTAACGTAACTCTCCCATCATGCTCATTTCATATTCACTCTGCATGAGCTTTGAGAATCTTTGACATAGATTTTCATTAGTAGAACCAAAAATAATATCATCCACATAGATCTGAAGTAGGAACATATCACCACCATGTTGCTTGTGGAAGAGAGTCTTGTTTATTGTTCCTCTAGTAAATCCATGTTTGAGCAAATATTCTGACAGTGTGTCATACCATGCTCTAGGTGCTTGATTTAATCCATAAGGAATGCACTATTTACATCCATTTGATACACCATGAAATTTGAGTGTGCAACAAATGCAAGAAAGATCCTTATTGCTTCAAGTCTTGTAATTAGAGCAAAAGTTTCATCATAATCAATTCCTTCCTCCTGTGAGTAGCCTTTTGTAACCAACCTTACTTTATTTCTGGTGACAATTCTATTTTCATCCATTTTGTTCCCGAACACCCACTTTGTTCCCATTACACTTTTGTTCTTTGGTGCAGGAACCAACTCCCAAACTTTGTTTCTTTTAAACTGATTTAGCTCCTCTTGCATAGCAGATATCCAATCAAGATCAAGTAGAGTTTCCTCTGTTTTCTTAGGCTCAACTTGTGAAAGAAAATGTGCATGAAGACATTCATTTATAGTTGCACTTCTAGTCCTCACTCCAATAGTTGGATCGCCAATATTTGCTTCTCTTGTATGACTCATATCCCATTTCCTGGTGTGAGTTTGTTGACTTGAGTTTTCTATATTTTCTTCACCATTGGCATGACTTGCAAAACCTTTTCCTCTTTCCCCCTTGAGTTTATGCTATCAAATTCAGGTGTTTGAGATGAGCTTCCATTTCATGGTTCACTTGTTCAATTGACTCTTCATCCATTCTGTGATTTATGTTGACTTCAACTTCATCCTCAGAATCACTATCAATGTTGAGATTTTCAAATTTCAGGGCCTCAGCTTCATTTTCATCAAAAAATTCCAAGCCTGGACACTTGTCATCATTAAAAGTTACATTTGTGCTTTACATAATTTTCTTTTATTCAAATACATATACTTTGTAGGCAGTTCTCTCCAATGAATATTCCAGAAAAATTACTTCAAAAACTTTAGAGTCAAATTTGTCCACATATTCATAGTTTTCTTTCAAAATATAACACTTGCTTCCAAACACATGAAGATGCTTCACAGTAGGCTTCCGTTTAGATAAGATTGAGTAGGATGATTTGCCAAGATTCTTGTTAATGAGATATCTATTTTGAGTATAACATGCAGTGTTGACAGCTTCTACCCAAAAACTTGTTGGTAATTTGGCATCATGTAGCATTGTTCTAGCACCCTCTACTAGTGTTCTATTATTTCTCTCAACTACCCCATTTTGTTGAGGTATTCTAGCAGCTGAGAATTCTTGAACAATGCCCTTGTCTTTAAAGAAATCAGTTAAGATTGCATTTCTGAATTCTGTTCCATTGTCACTCCTCAATCTTTTCTCACATTCTCGATCTTCGGCCTGCTTCTCAATCTTCTTGATGTGTTCAACTACGATGTGTGGAGTCTCATCCTTAGAATGTATAAATTCTACCCATGTGTATCTTGAGTAGTCATCCACCATTACAAGTGCATATTTCTTCCTTGAAATTGATAAGACATTTACTGGTCCAAATAAGTCCATGTGAATAAGTTATAAAGGTGCACTTTTAGAATTCACAGTTTTACTCTTGTGACTTGATTTCTTCATTTTTGCTTTTTGACAAGACTCACAGACCTTATTTTGAGCAAACTCCAGATTTGGCATGTCTCTCACTAACTCCTTTTTTACTAGAGTATTGATTGCCTTATAATTTAAGTGAGAAAACTTTTTATGCCACAGCTTGCTTTATTCTTCAAATGCCTTGGTGTAGATGTTGAGTGGCATTTATGACACTTTATAATGCTCTAATAAGCTTTGAATTGATGCCTTTGTACTCAAGTTGTTAAGTGTTTTAATGTGTTTTCTAGTTTTTTTGCATTTCAGACATTAATCTGTGAATCAGGTGAATTAGCATTGTTTTTGTGCTAATTTGGTGTCAAGGTGGTGTTGGAATATAAGGTCATGAAAAGCCGGATCGAAGCAGCAAGGAAAAATATGAAATCTGAGTTTTTCCCAGAAGGACGGCGTGCCCGCGCTGTGATAGCGCGCGGCCGCGCCGGTGCAAAATTAAAGAGTCCTGATTCTAATTCAATTCTAAGTGGGGAGACTTCCAGATTGCAAAGGGTTTCTATATATATTCAAATAAGGTCATTTTTAATAATAAATCAAGAAAAATGAGACATACCAGAGCGCAAAGAGAGCCGTAAGAAGACCGTTCTTAGCACAATTCAATGAAGGCGAAGAAGATCTTGTTTTTACTCGTGAATCTTTGTTTTAAGTTGTATTTGGATGCTAGTTTTCTTACTTGTGAACCTTACTCTTGTTTTGTACTTGGTTTTATTTATTCGTTATAAAGACTACATTTGTTATACCATGCTTTCATCGGAACCCACGTTGATGATGAGTCTGATCATGGGCTAATCGTTATCGTGGGGTTCTAGCGGATTTATTTATAGATTTATTTAGTTTAATTGTTTTGATACCTTAGTATGTGGTGATTGATCGATATCCTAGTATTGGTTGTGCGTATTCATCTTATGAGCATCGCGAACTTATAAGATAGTGTGTTAATTCTTAATGAAGCGACAATGAATTTAAGGATTTAGAACTTGCCATGCTAGCTTAGGTTCATGTGTTATTGTTATGCATGATTCATAGATAATTTTACCCATCTTACTTGCCCTGTGTAATCAAGATAGATAACTTGTGCTTAAACCGTTATGTTGTCAAATTCTATAGACATATAGGGTCTCAATATAATTGGTGTCTATTCAGCTTCTATCTCTTTTGTGGATGTCTGGTAGTATGGTACTCGTGCAACGAAAGTTGACGTTTATCAGTTTCGTGTTGTCCGATTAGTGTCATCACCATTGCATGTTAAGGTTGAGAACAATAAGGCTATTTAATGAAGTTAGAATCTCATGTTTTTCATATATATTAATTTCGTCAATCTTAATCTCGTAGTTATAATAGCTAGCATAATTCTTTAGTTAAAAACAACCTCAATTTGTTATCGTCTATTATTCCCTAACAATAAAATAAGAATTACAGAAGGGGGTTGAATGTAATTCTGGCTACTTTTTCAAGATTCTAAAACAGTTCTTCCTTAATAAATATATAAGTGTTTGATTTGCAGGGTGCGGAATGTATGAGTTAAGTGAATCAAACACAAAGTAATAAAAACACAAGCTTTTAAAACTTTCTGATGGATTTGAAAGTATCCACCAGATATATATATATATATATATATATATATATATATATATATATATATATATATATATCGAATGAGAACCCTGTAACGCTTGAATACCTCACAGATGCTTACAAGTTTGAACAACTAAACTTACAGAAAATTGCTACAGAATACAGCTTGAAAATGTTTCTCTGAAATATGTGTGCTAAGTTAATTGTTTGACTAGCTACACTTGGTTTATATATCACCAAGTTTACATGATAATAGGACAAGATAATAAAATAAAACATATCTAGTCTAACTCTATGCTGTTTCACTACTCTATTCCAGCATCTTTGAATATCTTTACAATAGCATGGAAATGGTAATGCTTTTTTGTTCTCAAATCCCTGCTTAACAGGCTGCCACATTCCTTTTACAAACACCCAACGCATGTGACTGTGTTGTCACTGTCAACAGATATTTGAATTTGATCATCCATCGGGTACATGCTTGTCATATGTCGAGTGGTTTTGTTGATCATCCGTCGGGTAGCTATTTGACACTTGACTCCATTTTACTTATACAGAATTACAAGACATCTCATATTTATAATTAATCAACCTATTATGCATATCCACTAGTAGTCAACATGACTCATATGCTCCTATAGAATCTACACAAAGTTGTTTGCAGAAATGTGCTACAATACTTATTTGTTACATAAGCTACTCACTCGATGGATGTCAATTGGTCATCCGTCGGAACTGTAAGGTTCATCCGTCGGGACTATATTTGATCATCCGTCGAGTGCTACAAAATTCACTAAGTTAAATCTACTAAGGGGTTTTGTTATTTCAATTTATCATCAAGTTCACAACATATACCTAACAATCTCCCTCAATTTATGTCTACTGGAATTGTAGCCATAAATTAAGAGAAACTTGATGATAACAAAACAATCTAATATACAGATTAAAATGTAGTAGATAAAAACTGATAAGTGCTACTTTATTTACTGAGAATTGAATAAAGCAAAGTATACAAAGAAGTTGCTCACAATCATTATCAAGGTGCTCCTCTAGTCTGAGTAGATAAATCTATTTCCTTGGTTGTCTGGATTTCTTCCCAAGCTTCCTATTGTTCTCTTCTATTTAATTCTGGAGTTGTCTCTGGAATTCAAGCTCATCCGTTTCAGATGTATTCAACATTCCTTGCATTTCCAAAAGAGTCTCATTGCTAGAGATGCTCAGTTGATCATCCAGTCTGAAGAATCTTCTGACTCCCTTATCATCCATGAATTCCATCAGCCAATAAGGCCTCAGATGCACTCTACTTCCTCTGTAAGGAATAGTTAAAGTCTTTGGGAGTGCATCTTTAGCTCTATTACTCCTCAGCTCTTCAATCTTCTTTAGAACTAGTCTTCTTGCAGTCATATTGAATCCAAAGTTCTTCTTGAAGGATGAATAGACCTTTATCAGTACAGATTGGCTTTCTTGAAGAATCCTGTAAAGTGGCCATGTGATCTTTTTTCCTCTCTTGTACTTGAACACTAGCCTTTCAGGAAGATGTCTGTAAGCATCAATCCCTCTTACTTCTTCCAGTTCATCCAAATAGAGATTTAAATCAGAAAATTCCTTGATATCACATATAGATAAGAGATCTCCCTTGTTGACTTTGGGTTTAACTTTGGCTAGTGTCTTAGTTCTGAGAGTCACAGGCTTCACTTTCTTGATTGCTCTAATCTTTGTTTTCCTTGGCTTCTTAAATAGAGGTAGATTTAATTCAGGAATTGGTAGACTATCCCAGTCTATTGGCTTATCCTTTGGAATGATAGGTTCACCATGAAATTTCTTGAATGGATCTACCTTGAATTCCTCATGTACCACAGAGGGCATGGATGTCTAAGTTGTAGTAGTAGACTTTTTAGGAAAATAGTCTTCCATTTCCTCATCATTGAAGTCAAATTTCTTCTTAATTCTTTGCTTGTACCTTGGTTTCTTTATCTGTTGAGGTGCATCTTGCACTTTCTGATCTTGAGGTTCAGCAATTACAGATGGTTGTGTAGAAATTTCTTTTGTGGTTTTCACAGCTTGAAGCTTGGCAAAGATAGCAGCTTGCTCCTTCTTTTGTTTGAGCTTCTTAGCATCTAAGGTAGCTTGCTTCTTTTCTTTCCTGATTCTTTCTTTCTCCTCCTTTTTAGCTTCTACAAACTGGGGGTGTCCAGCTACCACACAGATTTCTTTACCATTTCTGTAAACTTTGGCAATTCTTCTTTTCAGTGTTGAATCAGCTGGATCTTTGTAAAATGCAATTGACCTAGCCAACAGTTTCTTCTTATCTGGACTAGGTGTCTCATACATAGTATCCAAAGGATTTTTATCTGAGAACTTTGAGTAGTTCCTTTTAGGCTTCATGATCAGATTTGCCTTTAGAGATTTGATACAAGATGTTTGGCCTTTTTCCAGATAATTCATACTCATTTCATTCACAGAAATGTTCTTGACTTGAGAGTGATGAATGAATGTTTTGTCTGGCTTCTGAATTGGACCAAATTTCCTTTGAATGTCATCATCAATTTTCTTCCAATCTGATGGGCTCACTAGCTTCTTCTCAGTTACTGCTTTCAGTTTGGCTGCTGCTTGATTGATAAGGTCAATGTTATCTATAGCAGATGGCTTTGTGTAGACAATTGCTGGCATAATTGTTTTGCTTACTTGTATGTTTAGCACTTTCTACTCCCCCTCACTCCTTGATCCCTCTTGACTGATTGGGACAATAGCGCCTTCTTTCTCCCCCTTTTTGTTATCAGCAAGTTGGGTAGAGGAAGAGGTTTGTGCTGCCACTAGCTTTTGAAGCAAGTCTGTTTATTGTGCTTGATGTAGATGAATAGCTGTTAAAGAAGCTTCCATAGCAATCATCTTTTTATCCAAGGAATCCACTTGAGTAGCAAGATCAGAGTTCTTCCTTAGTTGTCTCTTAATATCAATCATTGTTGCTTCTGGAAGTTTAGCATCCAATCTTTCAGAATTGTCCTTCTTCATTTGATCAACCTCATTTTTGATAGAAGTGACATTCTGACTGTGTTGAAAGCCTTGGATTTGTTGTAACTGAAGAGAAGCAAGGTGTGCTTGTACTAGCTTCTTGGTGCTGGTATTTGTTGTTAATTGATGAGCAGATTGTGTCTGACTGATGAGTTGTATGAGGGTGGTCTTGAAATAATGTTCATCACATTTCTTTGAAAATGTCCAAGCTGGCATACCAGATCTGGAACTAGGGCCTACTTCTCCCCCTATGTCCAGTGACTCCTCTTCACTATCATCACTCTTATCACCAAAGAATTCTTCTGACCCACCAGCCTCATAATCTATGTCATCACCAGCTGTAGAAGGCATAGTTGTGATGGCATCCTTAGCTCTTTGCATGGATTGAGTGGTTTGTACCAAATTTAGCATCCTCTCTGCATTTTCATTGCCCTGTCCAGCCAAAAGTTGATATGCTGGAACAGGATGAGTAAATGTCTCAGCATCCAAAGAGGTGGAATTTATAACAACTTGACTATGCTGAGATAGTCCCTCTGTGTTTGCTTCATTGACATTCATTGACTCACTAATAATGATGTTCACCCTTATTTCTCCTGTACCTGTATTTCTCTCATGATCTCTCTGTTCTTACATCAAGGGCTCCCCTTGGCTTCCCACCCTCACACCCTCACCTTCACCATCTAAGGTGGGACTCCTCTCACTTACTTTTTCCAGACCTGAAGAAATGGTCTGCATTTGCTTACTTATTTTCTCTCCTTTTTCCTGGGAGCAACCCAGACTTTTACTCAATTCACTCCCTTCCCTCAGTCATAAGAGTGATTGTACTACCACTAAGTCTTCTATACTTGTAAGAATTGAAGAAATTTGAAGTTGTGCAGAGATCCCGACAGATGATGAATATCCATCGGGACAGTAGTATATCTATCCGACAGATGACTGCAGTTAGGCTTATCCGTCGGGATACAATCACTACTCGACGGATGATGAATATCCATCGGGATAGAAGAAATGAATGAGTTTGGAGTGGAGACTATTGTAGACTCTCTGTAGATTGATGAAAATTTGGGCACAGATGTCTCAACAGACTCAGAAAGAAATGGCAAGTGAGCCAACAAATCATCCAAAAGATGATGCTCACTTGCTTGGATTTTTGGATTCTCCAAGAGAGTTAAAGATGGAGAATTCGGAAGTGATGTATTGATCATGTCAACATCCAGTGAGTATGTGGGTGAATTTGGTGTTTCAGGTGCTTCAATTGTTAAGGATTTTGGCTATGACTCCATATTTATTGGAGCCACATAAATCTGACTTTGAGAAGGTGCAGTGTCTATGTCTTTAGCACCAGTTTGCACTTTTTATGTTCCCTGTGCATCCCCAAGGGTTTTTGATCTTTTCTTTCTAGCATAAGTTTGTGGTGAACTAGTGTCCCTACCCTATTGGCATGTGCTTCTGGTTGGGAGCTTTTTCAATAGTAACATCCTTTTGGGAGGATGAAACTAGAAATGAGCTAATTTCCTTATTAACAACCATAATTTGTTGGGAAACTGTGGTGTGACTAGGCTTAGGTACACTCATCTCACCATCCTTATCCTTAGGGTTTCTTTAATTTTCATCATGTCCCTCACCTTGCTTACTCACCTTCACACTCCCCTCTTTGTGTTTAGTAGATTTTGCAACTGGTTTCTTTTGAGAGAAACCAGAGGGGGATTTCTTAGCTCTGGATTTTTAAATTATTGGTTTGGTAGCTTGGGTAGGCATCTGTTGGGTCATTAACACAGATGTCATAGCTACACTAGAAGGCAAAGAAATGTGTGAGGTTGGAAGAGTGGAGACAGTAATACTTACCTCACTTACCTGAGGTCCCTCCATTACTGGAAAATAGAATAAGGGCACCTCTTTGTGGTGATTTGCTCTATTAAGATCTGCAATAATTCTTATTTCTTGAACCCAATAATTCAGCTTGTTGGTTGGGTTCTCAATTATAATGTCCTCAATAAGATGGTTAGCAAGCATCATAAAGAATCTAGCATAATAGACACTTTTACCTCTCTTATTGAGTTCTCCTAACTTAAAACCTAACTCAAATATGATTAAATCACTGAAGTTAAAGTACTTATCAGTAACTAGCATATAAAGCATGTTAAGCATGGAAATGTTAACAGAATCAAAGTTACAAATCTTACCAGAAATGCCTTAGTTACCACATCACATAAAAAGCTTCATTCATTTCTAAGACCTAACCTTCTAATTTCACTTAATTTAGAAGTAGAAAGTGCATAGCCCATGGAATTTAGCATGTTAACTATATCAGTGTCTGTGTGTGGAACAGTAGAAGTATTATCAGGAATTTTAAAGCATGCTTTGACAATGTCACTATTAATGCAAAACTGTTTACCTTTGAGAGTGAAAGTTATAGTCTTATCAGTTGAGTTGTACACAGAAGATGTCCATATCTCTTCTACAACCACACAGTCGATTATGGGAGATTCCAGCATCGCATAGTTGAGTTTACAGCCTTTTACAAAATCCATCATTTTGTGATAATCTCCAGACTGTTGAATCTCCTTGTTCACTAGAGCTGTGAAGTTGTTCTTTTCATAGATATATCCAGTTTGAGACATGATTTTTACTACAGGTGCCATTGCTTAAAGATTTGCAGAGAGAGAATTTGCTTTTGAGGAAGAAAGAAGTTAGAGCAATTGATTCTTGAGAATGATAAAAGAGTAGAATAAAAATGAATTCTGCTTTTATACTATCTTAGAAATAAATTGTCAAAAATAATAAAATGAAAAAAAGTGACCAATCAAAATAGCCCAAAATAGCCGTTTAAAAAAAATAAACTGTAAAAATTATGTCACTTATCTGTTGTGTCATGCTTACAAACTGTAAGTATACTCGATGGATAATGTTCAGAGTTTTAACGGCTAAGATTGAGACAATTCGACGGATGAGGATAAATCAATTATCCATCGGGTTATAAAATAACCCAGAAAAGTAATTGATTTTTATTAAAAAATAATATTCTGACGGATGAAAAAACTTTGTGTCCCGACGGATGATGTTGATTGTCTCCCGACGGATAAGGCATATTGTCTTTCGACAGATGAAGCATTTTGTAACTCGACAGATATTGAATTATGTGCTCCATTGGTTGTAGATTTTTCTGCATTATCCTTATTCACTATTTCTTGATCACTTTTATCATCACTGTCATCACTAACCATCTCCACATTATCAAACGTGAGGCTTTCATGGAAATCTCCATCTTGCAGTCCTTCAATCTTTTTATCATCAAACACAACATGTATTGATTCCATAACAATGTTGGTTCTTAGATTGTAGACTCTGTATGCCTTTCCCACAGCATATCCAACAAAAATTCCTTCATCTGCTTTAGCATCAAACTTTCCATGTTGATCAGTTTGATTCCTTAAGATATAACATTTGCAGCCAAAGACATGAAGAAAATTTAGAGTTGACTTCCTATTCTTGAACAATTGGTAGGGTGTCATGCACTTTGCTTGATTAACCAAAGAAATATTTTGAGTGTAGCAGGCAGTATTCACAGCTTCAGCCCAAAAATATGTTGGTAACTTTGATTCTTCAAGCATTGTCCTTGTAGTTTCAATAAGACATCTGTTCTTTCTTTCCACTACTCTATTTTGTTGTGGAGTTCTTGTTGCAGAAAACTCATGCATAATCCCATTTTCTTCACAAAATGATCTCATCACAGAATTCTTGAACTCAGTTCCATTGTCATTCTTGATTCTTCTTACTTTAAAATCGGGATGATTGTTGACTTGCCTTATGTGATTGATGATGATTTCACTAGCTTCATCTTTAGATTTTAGGAAATATGTCCAAGAGAACTTTGAGAAATCATCAACAATTTCTAGGCAAAATCTTTTCCTTGAGATGGACAACATATTGACTAGTCCAAATAAATCCACGTGTAACAATTGCAAAGGTTCTTAAATTATTGAATCAAGCTTCTTTCTGAATGATGCTTTGATCTGCTTTCCTTTCTAGCAGGCATCACACAATCCATCCTTAGTAAACTCCACTTAAGGAATACCTCTTACTAGTTCTTTCTTGACAAGATCATTCATGGTCTTGAAGTTTAGATGGGACAGCTTCTTGTGCCACAGCCAACTTTCATCTTGACTTGCTTTACTTAGAAGACAAGTAACAGATTCTGCATTTGATGAGTTGAAGTCAGCTTGATACACATTTCCTTTTCTCACTCCAATGAAACCACTTTGTTGCTTCTTTTATTTGTCACAACACAGGCTTCTGAATTGAAGGTTACTGAATTGCCCTTATCACAAAGCTGGCTGATACTCAACAAATTTTGCTTGAGACCATCCACTAGGGCAACCTCTTCAATGATGACATTATCTTTTGAAATCAAGCCATATCCCACAGTATAACCTTTGTTGTCATCTCTAAAAGTAATACTTGTGCCAGATCTTTCCTTGAACTCAGTGAGTAAGGTAGAATCTCCAGTCATGTGCCTTGAGCAACCACTATCCAGATACCAAAGATTCTTTCTATTTCCCTGTACACATCAAAATCAAATCAAGTTGATTTTGGTACCCAAGTTTCCTTGGGTCCTGCCTTGGTAGCTTTCTTCTTTGGTTTATTAGGTTTGATCTAATTTGACTTGGGAATTTCTGATTCATCCTCAGTCATTTGAGTTTGACCTTTGAAACCAGTCATTAAAACAGAATTATCATGCACATTTTGATTATCAGGAAAAGTAATGCTATTTGAAAATATGTTATTCCAATAAGGCATGCTAAATGGCATTTGTAGCATACTAAATACAGCATAATAAGGATTAAGTACAAATGGAATATTAGCAAATTGTGCATTCATATTCTGAGTAGACATGGCATTCATAGGCATGGTAGGCATATCACATGTTGGGAAAAGAGGGAAGTACATACATATGAGTAGGTATGGCAAGTTTGCAATTAACAGACAGGTGATTAAAACTACCACACTTAACACAGATTTTTCTTGGTGCATATTTATCAGGTGTGTAGTTGTTATGCTTGTTAATTTCTACTTTCCCATTTCTATTGTTTTTCTTTTTAGCTTTTGCTTTAACCTCAATCTTTTCCAATCTGTCATTTAATTGCTTGATGGACAGATGACCAACATTAACTTTCTTCTCCTTCTTCACTTGACTTGATTCTCATGGAACAAAGTTTTTGGAAACTGATCCATATTTCTCATTCAACTTGGCAAGCTTAGCTTTGCTCACAGGTTTACTCACAATCGACGGATGTGGCTCTTTGTCACTCGACGGATAATCCTTTTGATTATCCGACGGATGATTTTCATCATCCGTTGAGTCCACATCTGTCAACAATCCTTCAACCAAATTGGATTCTAGCTTCTCATTACTCTTCTTCCAGGCTGCATCACAAAAGGACTCAATACCTTGAACTTTAGTGATTTGAGCATGGACATCTCTGGATGATTTCCATGCTTTAATCACTTCATGTTCTCGTTCAAGCTGCCTCTTTAAAATCTCTTCTTTTTTCAAGGACTCAGTTAATTCATCCTTAGCAATCTTACATTCAATTCTCAGTTTTTCAAATTTAATAAACTGAGACTCTAGCACATTATTCCTCTCACTTAAAAACAAATTGTTTTCTTTAATTTTAGCATTTTCCTTAGTGAGGGACTTAAGTGTAACACGCAAGCGATATAATTCTGTGGACATGTCATTGATTGCATCATTACACTCAGCTTTAGATAAATGTGCTAGGTTAGTGGTGATTACCTGATTACTTGAAGAACTTGTTTCTGTTTCATCAGACTTGGCCATCAGGGCTAGATTGACATAGTTTGTTTCTTCATCTTCATCCAAACCATCTGCAGCCCAGTCATTCTCCTGTGTGATGAAAGCCCTTTCCTTTTGTTTGAGAAACTCAAAGTATTTCTGTTTATAATCAACAGGCTCAAACTTCTTCTTGCTAGAATCAGACTATCTATATTCAATTACAAAATGCCCTGCCAAGCCATATTTGAAACATTTGAATTTGGATTTATCGACCATGTTTCTACTTGGCTTGGCTGCTCCAAAATTCTTTTTGAATTTGAGCTTGAAAAATCTTCTGGATAGGAATGCTAGATGTTCATTAATATCATCCATGTCATCTTGGCTCAAATGATCTTCATTTTCAGCTACCATCCCTTTACCTTTGCCTTTACAGACCTTTGATGTAGACTCAACAGCTTCTATTTTCATCTTTTTCTCTTTCTCTAACTCAGCAACCAGTGTTATGGACCCTCCTTTCTTCCTTCCTTTCTCCATCCTCTCATCTTGCTCTATTTCAAGCTCATATGTTTTCAGGATGCCATACAGTCTCTCCAAGGTGAACTCCTTGTAATCCTTTGAATTTCTCAATGAGACTGTCATTGGTTTCCATTCCTTTGGAAGAGATCTCAGGAACTTGAGGTTAGAGTCTTTTGTTTGATATACTTTTCCATGCAACTTGAGAGCATTTAGTAGCTTTTGAAATCTACTAAATATATCAGTGAGAGACTCACTATCTTCACAGTGGAAGTGCTCATATTGCTGAATTAGCAGCTGCATCTTATTCTCCCTTACTTGCTCAGTACCATCACAGATAATCTAGATTGTGTCCCAAACCTCTTTGGCTGTTTTGCAGTTAATGATGTTATCAAACATATCACCATCAACTCCATTGAACAGTATATTCATGGCCTTCTTATCTTTCCTGACTTGCTCAACATCAGGGTCTGGCCATTCATGCCTTGGTTTTGGAACAGATGGCTCATTGCCAGTTGCAGCTCCCATTGGTACATGAAGACTTCTCTCAAGGAAATCCACATAGGCCTCATCTTGGGAAAGAAGACGTAGGTGTATCTTCACCTTCCAGTGGTGATAATTATTTTTGTCCTGAAAAGGAATTTTAACTCCAACATCCTTCTTGTTCATCTTGCTGTTTATTGTGATCTTTATACTCTTTGTACTTCAAGAGCTTGCTCTGATACCAATTGTTATTCCCTAACAATACAACAAGAATTACATAAGGGTGGTTGAATGTAATTCTGGATACTTTTTCAAGATTCTAAAACAGTTCTTCCTTGATAAATATATAAGTGTTTGATTTGCAGGGTGCGGAATGTCTGAGTTAAGTGAATCAAACACAAAGTAATAAAAACACAAGTTTTTAAAACTTTATGGTGGATTTGAAAGTATCCACCAAAGATATATATATATATCCAATGAGAACCCTGTGAAGCTTGAATAGCTCACAGCTGCTTACAAGTTTGAACAACTAAACTTACAGAGAAATGCTACAGAATACAGCTTGAAAACGTTTATCTGAAATGTGTGTGCTTAGTTAATTGTTCTACTAGATACACTTAGTTTATATATCACCAAGTTTACATGAGAATAAGACAAGATAATAAAACAAAACATATCTAGTCTAACTCCATGCTGCTTCACTACTCTATTCCAGCATCTTTGAATATCTTCACAATAGCATGGAAATGGTAATGCTTCTTTGTTCTCAAATCCCTGCTTAACAGGCTGCCACATTCATTTTGCAAACACCCAACGCATGTGACTGTGTTGTCACTATCAACAGATATTTGAATTTGATCATCCGTCGGGTACATGCTTGTCATCCGTCGAGTGGCTTTGTTGATCATCCGTCGGGTAGCTATTTGACACTTGACTCCATTTCACTTATACAGAATTACAAGAAATCTCATATTTACAATTAATCAACCTATTCTGCATATCCACTAGTAGTCAACATGACTCATATGCTCCTACAGAATCTATACAAAGTTGTTTATAGAAATATGCTACAATACTTATTTATTACATAAGCTACTCACTCAATGGATGTCAATTGGTCATCCGTCGGGACTGTAAGGTTCATCCGTCAGGATTATATTTGATCATCTGTCGAGTGCTACAAAATTCACTAAGTTAAATCTACTAAGGTGTTTTGTTATTTCAATTTATCATCAAGTTCACAACATATTCCTAACATCATCTTAGCATAGAATAATAACCATACATTGTTGCTTAAGTGCATGAATTAATTAGTTAACCAATACAGTCTCTGTGGGAATGAACTAGAAGAGATTCTATACTACTTGTGAACTCGTATACTTGCGTGTAATATTAGCGCGTGTTTAGCGACTAACTAGTTTTTGGCGCCGCTGCCGGGGACTGCAATGTTAATTTATAGTTTATGTGCATTCCATCAGTGGTCGTTAAAGTTCATTGATTCGAACATTGTTACTTATTTGTTCCTTGTTTTATTTCAGGTACTCTAGCGAGGGTGTATGCATACGCATTCGCGTACTCGTAAGAGAACACTAAATAAAGCCAAGGAAGAACTTTTGGTAGTTCATAAGGAAGTTTTTGAGGAAGAAAAGAAGGTAAAAGAAGAAGATAAAGTTGAAGAACCAGCTTTAGTAGAGATGGGTGATCAAGCTGAAAATCCGAAGGCTTTGATGGATTATTCTCTGCCTAAGATTAATGACATTCAGTCAAGCATCATCAGACCAGCCATTAGGGCTAACACTTTTGAGATCAATTCAAGCACGATCCAGATGATACATAACTCAGTTCAGTTTGGGGGTTCTCCTACCGAAGACCCCAATATGCATATAAGGAATTTTATCGAGATCTGCGATACTTTCAAGTTCAAGGATGTGACTGAAGATGCTATCAAGCTATGCATCTTCCCATTCTCTTTAAGGGACAAAGCTAAGTGTTGGTTACTCTCTCTACCATCAGGGTCTATCACCACTTTGGAGGATCTTGTGCAAAAGTTTCTCATTAAATTATTCCCTTTGGCGAAGACTGCTGTAATCAGGAATGCTCTTACTCAGTTTGCTCAGCAAACTGTAGAATCTCTGTGTGAGGCTTGGGATCGATATAAGGAGATGCTAAGGGAGTGCACACACCATAGCATGCCTGATTGGATGATTATCAACTGTTTCTATAATGGATTGGGTGCTACTTCTAGACCCATGCTTGATGCAGCATCAGGAGGAGCCTTGTGGGCTAAAAGCTATGATGAAGCTTATGAACTTATTGAACCGATGGTTGCTAATGAGTACCAGAATCCTTCCCAGAGGCTGACTCAGGGAAAATTCGCAGGAATTCTGGAGTTGGACGCAGCAACTGCTATCGCTGCCCAACTTAAGGCTTTGACGATGAAGGTGGACACTTTGGCTAATTATGGAGTTAATCAAATCACTAGTGTTTGTGAGCTTTGTGCTGGAGCCCACGAGACTGATCAGTGCGCAATTTCTAGTGAATCAGCTCTGTTTGTGAGCAACTTCTAGGGAACGCAGTAACCAGTGCCAGCCACCTATTATCCCAACAACCGCAGTCATCCTAATTTCAGCTGGAGCAACACTCAGAATACAGTTCAACAACCTTATCAGCAATATCCAGCTAAGCAGTACAACCCCCTGGTTTTCAGCAACCGCAATATGCACCAAGACAACAACTCCAACTACAACAAGCCAATGAAAAATCTGAATTAGAGGAGTTGAAGCTTATGTGCAAGAGTCAAGATGTTTCTATCAAGACCTTGGAAAATCAAATTGGGCAAATTGTCATTGCCTTGCTGTAATAACCCCAATTTTTGGAAATTTTTGAAACCATTATGAATAGTGATTTTGCAGATTATGCTAAATAAGAAAACTTTTCATGCCACACTATGTAGGGGTTCTGTTATTGATATTCTGAGATTTTATTAGTGCTCTATATGGTATATAAGTGTATGTAAAGATCGTCAGAATCCAATTCCGAACATTTTGATTTTTCCCGGAAATCCACTAGATACGGAAAGAATTTAGTATAAGGTAACAGGATAAAAAGGATTTAAATTAAAGGATTATAAGAGAGGATCATAAAAGGAATATAATGTATTGAGAAAGGTTAAGGAAACCCAAGTAATAAGATCCCGGGTATGATCCCTCAAACGAGAAACGAGAACGAAAGTTAAGCGAACCGTATAACAGATCAGCGGTCATTAGGCAAACAATTAGGAAGTTAATCAAGGAGGTTAGGGATGATGAGGTCATCCAACCAATGAGAAGAGGGCAAGTAAGAGATGATGACACAATAAGGTGATGCAAGCATGACATAGGGAAGGAGGAGGTGTGGTTGGTTTATAACCACACAAATATAAGGTTATTAAGGTAATTAACCAAAATCTAAACAAAAACAACCAACCAAAAACAAATCAAAGCAAAAAACACAAAAATCTCTTTTTCTTCCAAGCTTGCTCTCGGCTTTTTCCCATTTTCAAGAAGAAGATTTTCAAAGTTCAAGTTCCAAGCTTCCTTAATTGGTAAGATAATTGTCTAGTACTCCTTATGCATAGATATAGCCATTCCATGAGTTTAAGCTTCAAATTTCTTCACAATCTCTTCCAATAATTCAAGGAAGAAGATGGTGAATAGTAACTTTCAAAGAAATAACTTTAGTTTTCTTGAATTTTATGAAAGGTTAAGGTTATACAAGCAAGGATCAAGGTTCTTTAGGCATTCAAAGCTCTTGTGTTGTGTTAAGAAGCTTCAAGAAGGTATAAACTCCAAACCCTAGCTTTAGTTTTGAGATTTAGGAATGGTTATGATTGATATAGTATATGTGAAGTATGAAGCTTGTTTGTTTAGAGTTTGGGTTGGAGTGGTAGTGAAATGAATGTTGAATCTTGTTGATTTGTTAAAGGAATTAAGTATAGTTTAAATTCATTATGAGAATAACATAAATTGGAAGAACTTGAGGTGTTGGGACTTTTGTAGTGTATTTTGGATGGATGTTGGTTGTATGAATGAATTGGGATTGATTGGTGGTTGTTTTGGAATGGTATAAAATTGGGAAATTGCATAAACATAGCCGTCGTAATGCCCGATTTACTTTAGACTGCTTTTGTTCATAACATTAGGACCCGAGAACTCCCTGCTAGGTTTTGACCATTGCCATTATTAGATAGTTCATGTTACGAGCTTCGTTTTAATATGTAGTTCGTTTGATTCCGATGTACGGTTTAGGAGAAACGACCGTTTTAAGTAACGGCGTTTTGCGACCGAACCATTACCCCTCGCCTTACTTTGAAACATAGGTTAAAGACCTTAAAGGACTAATTGGAGTATGAATCATTTATGTAAAGTGGATTAGGCAGTTGGTAAGGTGCTCGCGAAAGAATCGCCTTAAAACTCGTAATGGTTAATTTATTAAAAATGGTGGAGCCGGGGGTACTCGAGTGACTTAAGTAAATCGTTAAGCGCGAAAGCGAACATTAGGACTCTAAATGATTAAAGTCTAGTTTCTTAAGCGACCGGGGTCTAATTCCTACTTATGTTGTTGTTCATAGGTTATCAGGACCCACTCTAAGCTTAAGTCTATCCGGGAGCACTCAGGCAAGTTTTCTACCCGTTATACTGTTGTTGTGATGTATATGTGTATATGCATGATCTTGCGATAAGTGCATATTTATTATTAGCAAATTCTTGCGATATATTGTAGCATGTGATATGGTATATATGCATGCATGTTTCATATTCTTGATTTATATATCTGTTGGTTCAATTGCTTATAAAGTTGCATAATACCTATGCTAGAGATAAGCAGTAGTTGTGTATACCCTTAGTATAGGGACCCAAAGGTGAAAATATTTTCTAAAACCGGGAGTCGAGGATCCCGAGTAGATTTTATATATATATATATATATATATTTATATATATATGGCTATAGTTTTCAAAACTATTAATCGAATAAGGTTTATTCGATAACTTTATATTATTTAATGAATATTATTTCGAATATTCATTCGAGGGCTTATGACTCAGCTTATTTATTTATTGAATATTATTTCTAATATTCATTCGAGGGCTTATGACTCAGCTTATTTATTTATTGAATATTATTTCGAATATTTATTCGAGGGCTTATGACTCAGCTTATTTTATTTATTGAATATTATTTGAATATTCATTTGAGGATCTATGACTCCGATTATTTGCTGAGATATATTCTTTATTTTATTAAAGAATAAGGTGTCGATAATCAAACTTATCTTTGATGATTCAAATAAAGATAGTACTTTCGTATAAGTATATCTTTGGTTATTTAATTGGCCCAAAATGGCCTGGAAGTTCCGCTAAGACGGTCCATTCCTTAGGAGTCCAGTGTTCGGTTGACAAGTAAATCCGACAGGTTCTCCTCTACATGTAGAAAATGGTGGGGTTGTACTACTACGACTGATCATCGTAAGTGGTCTTCCTGGCGCGGCAAACTCCCGTAATGAGTTCATCATCCAATTGGATATTTCTGCAACACTACCCAGAGCACTTCGATAGAAAGGCTACAGTTGGGCGATTGTTGAGTGTTGGCAGGGTCAAGTTTTCAAAATGATGTTTGCATCAAATGAAGTATCTCATAACTTCATTTTATTTTGATGATATTTTAAAGATTGAATCTATTCAAGTAATATCGTGTAGTCTCATCTATGTGGTGAACTTTTGAACTAATTATAACTTGAACGGTGGTAGTTCAAGTAGTATTTGGAAAAGATATAAGTATATTGGAGTATCTTGTAACTTCATCTTTTAAACTTATATCTAGTAAATGATTATCTTATGCATGTCAAAGATTTTCAGAAAAACGTTGAGACAAGGTTAGATATATGAGATCACCTTGCAACGATAGTTTTATACAGTTATAAACTGGAACTCTGTGTATATTATGCATGGAAGAGGACTTCCAAGATTTTGAAAAGTATATATGTATATATACTGAATATTTTGTGACTTCATCGCATTAAGATATCAAACTTGGTTCATTTCTTCTTGACCAAGACTTTCATGAGTACTATGAGAATGCTCATATATTGTAAATCATTATACATATTATTTTGGTGGGCTTGTTGCTCACCCTTGCTTTCTTCTTTCATCACACAATAACAGATAGAAAAGATGAACAGGACCAAGCTCCCGATTCGCAAGCGATCAGGAAACGTTCCGCAGTTTCCTATAGGTGTTGATGTCGCTATAGCTGAGGTAGGAACTACCAATAGGCTAGGCTTTCAACTTTTGATGTACCAGACTTATGTATCTTTATCAATTGTAATAATGGAAAAGAAATGTAAATTTATTCAGAAACCCTTTTAAGGTGTATTGGCTTATAATTGTAGAATAAAACGACTTGTGATTATTTTTGGATATTCATCTCTGAGACTATAACTTGTGGTGTGTGTGTTTATTGTGGGGTCACAGTGCAGAGTAGTTGATTGTTTACTAAGATTGGGTGTTATTAAGGGAAATGGAATTCGTGACAACCCGAATCCCCGACCCTGGATTTGGGGGTGTTACAGAAATGGTATCAGAGCTAAGCATTATAAACCTCAGAGATGAAGTGACGTTAAGATAATAAGTTCACTAAGATAAATAAGAACTCTTGCCAAGTTCATAGTCGGACTACCTAATGTAGTACTGACAGTTAAAACCCTTAGGGGAACCCTTATAAATATCGTGATAGAAGCGTAGTTCGTTATCATATATGGTAGCGGGACTCCGAACCCTGAGGTTGAGGAGCAACAGCGCGATGATGTTTTATTACTAATTGGAGATCGGATTGTGGATCCGATAGAGCGTCCTAAGGCAGGACCGGATGATGTTGATATTGAGGATGTTGTCCTAGAAGAGATTGTTGCTGAGGAGGATCCCGTGAAGGATCCTGACAAGAATGAATAAAGGACCACTGAGAAATCGATGACCATGGTTGAGGCAACTCCCAGAGGTAGGATTGGTCGGTCACTACCAGAGGTTCATTCAAGTTTGTAAAGATAGTAGCCCCTTTAACGCGGCTTACTCGTAAGACTGAGAAGTTCGAATGGACAGAGAAATGCGAGAACAACTTTTAAGAACCGAAGCAAAGGTTGGTGACGTTCCCTATGTTGGCGTTGCCGGATGGAAAATGAGATTTTGTGAAGTGTAGTGACGCTTCGCATAAGGAATTAGGGTGCTTCTTATACAGCACAGCAAGGTAATCGTGTACGCGTCAAGACAATTAAGGAAATATAAAATTCGATATCCCCACCCATGAGCTTGGGCTCGTGGCAATAGTTTTGCCCTAAAGATTGGAGGCACTACTTGTATGGAGAAAAGTGCGAGATTTACACAAGCCATAAGTGCTCTAGTACATTTTCACGTAGAAAGAGCTCAACATGTGCCAAATGAGGTGGTTAGAGCTAATCAAGAATTATGATTGGGAGATTCTTTATCATTCAGGGAAAGCCAATGTGGTGGCTGATGCCCTTAGTAAAAAGGAGAGACTCAAGATAATAATGTCTTTGGGAGATTTTATAAGAGATTTTGAGAAAATGGAAATAGAAGTGAAGGTAACCGGAGCCGGTACCGAAAAGTTGTTTGAGATTGCAATACAGACCGAATTTTCGGAAAAGAACATATTGTGCCAGAAAAAGTGATGAATGAAGGCAGAAAGTCAACAAATAGATATGAGATTAATACCGAGAAAGATGATAAGGGAACAATGAGGTATTCCTACAGAATTTGGGTTCCAAATGTTCAAGAGCTTAAAGATGAGATCTTAGATGAAAGCTAATTTGATAATAAGATTTAGAGCAAACCCTGAACGTGATAGTCAGGGAGGTTGACATCAAGATAGAAGGAACCCATAATATAATGAAGTGGAAAACAAGGATTTTTAACGTATAAGATAACCCCGATTATGGGAGAAGGTTGGAACATTTCATACTGAGAAAACAGAAGTTGAACAAGATAGGGAGAATCAGGATGGTACTCCTATTGGGCAATTCATGGACCTGCCTAAACAGAACTTAGACTATTATCCCCAACCACCACCCTGAGGAAACAATGCGGCGAGAAATTCTTTCAGGTTCTTTAAGTCGCTAAGCTCTCAGAGTTCCAAGGAACAAGCTGACCTAGTCGAGGCAAGAGCCTGGCTAAAGGAAATACAGGAATCATTTGAGATTCTGAATGATTGACGAATCACAAAAGAGTGTTTTTGTCACTTACCCTCCTAAGAGAGAGACCACCCACTGGTGAAAAACCAAAGAAGGCACGGAGCAAGAGATTATAATAAACTGATTTAAGTTCAGTCAATTGTTTTTAGGAAAGTACTTCCCAAGGTTATGGAGATAGTGTAAAAGCTTTAGAGACAGAACAAAGGCAGAAGAGTATGATGAATTATGAATCTAAGTGGTAAAAGTTGTCAAGATTCGTTCTGAGGACACGAATCCAGAATGACGGGATGTTTGAAATCGATGCTTATGTTGGGTTGGTTCATGAAATAATGATAAGAGAAAGGAAAATAAAAAGAAACTGAAGTGGAAAGGAATATAAAGGCAATAGAGTTTGAGGTATGATAAGGGAGTTGGGTATGAGGAAACCCTAAAGACTCGTAGCAATAGAAATAGAAAAGTATGCATTCGTCAGGATGAGGGTGATTCACCATGGGTTAAAATTGATGGTTGAAGGCATAAGAGATACATATATTTTATCCCCTGTAAGTTGGGAGGATTCGAGGAAACCTTGAGATAGTTCGAAGGATAAATAATGAGACGCGGATAGACTGAGGAGACAAGGAAGTAAGAAATTAGGAAAATTGGATGAAGGAAGTGACCTTCAAGAATGTGAAGTGTAAGATCGGTGGCTCGATACCCAGAAAGGGAGACGCCAGGTATGAAAGATATCCCAACATTGAGGTGACTGTTGAGATAAACAGCAAAAGTAAATTAGGAATTATTAAGAAGAGGTTCATGTTGAACACGACCAATATCTTCCAGAACATCCTTGTTATCGTTACCAGATTAGGCAAGAAAAGCGGATAACCGTTGTTATCTTTTGGAGGCTATATTGATTAACCTCATTTTGAATACAGATGTTATTGTGAAATTAGGCATATACTATCGAGGTGGGAATGATTGATTAAGACACCCTTATCAGGGATATATGACTTGAATTATCCATGGAAGGATGCATGTACCTTTTTAAAGGTGGAATTAAGGATAGAACATCGGTAACTTAAAACGAATCCTAGGGGAATGCATAAAGGTTGGCATTTCACCCTTAATAGGGATAGTATGAGTTTTGACAGTATGAATTGGAAAGGATTAAGGTAATAACAACCTTTAAGAATCAGTGGAGAAATTTTCAGAAGTATATAGACAATGATTTTGGTATTAATAAATGGTATCTTGATATGCCCTGTATCTAGGGAATACAGGAGGAACAATTCAAGGATAACCTTAGAGGTTTTACAAGGAGAAAGGTAATATTCAAAATTCTCAAGAATAGAAATGTTGATAAAGGAAATATGACGTAATTATAATAATGCCAAGTGGGGCACGTGTTAAACCACGAGAAAGTATGGATCGAACCAGTAAAGGTCAAAATTGTTCAGGGCAATTAGGACCTAAGATAAAAGATGTTCTAAGTATGATTGAGAGTCAGTCGTGAAGTGATTAACCTCTAAAGACTGAGGCAATAACTTATGGAAAAATGGTGATATTTTTTTTACTCATCAGACTTTAAGGAAAACATCTTCACATAAGCTGTGATTGAAATGAGGTAGAAAATTATTTGGAGGTGGTTAAAATGACATTGACTGTAAGGAAATTTAACTATCAGGAAAGGCCAAAGAGGTGGCCGATACTTTAAAGGTAAAAGGATAATTATAGGCGCTTGTGCCAAAAGAATACATTGATGATGGTTAAAGCTATGAAGGTTGTATTATGGTTTGGAAGATTGGCATTCCTTATGATGACTGTGCAATACCCAACCGTAATAGTAGTTGGTAAAGGTTTCATTCGTGTAATCGCCATGAGCGGGCTATCTATCTCAGAAGATACTATCTTGAGATAAGCCAGGACCATGTTTCAAAAAGTACTATATGAACCCTTGAGTTAAGTCTTCTATTTAGGGCATACGATTAAGAATGGTATTAACCTGCTATCGTTGTTTTGACTGAAACTGTTCTGCAATTTTATCTACTTCATGTCATGAAAGTACGTCAGAGTTTGGAGTGTTCTTCATGAATTATGATTGGTGATTATGTTAACTCCTTAGAAGTATTCTATACGACATGTATGGACTCCGTATGGTTAGATATTAAGATTTCATGGAAAGTGAATGACGACAGTAGGTCAGTGGTGGACCATAGTAATGCAACAATGATTCTGCGAGTAATGAGCTGATTACAACCGTGAGAGTTGTATTGGAATGGATGTTGAGATTGAGTACCACTAATCGGGTCGTGGTAGTGTATAAGTTATCATTGATAGACTAATTAAGTAGAGTATCTACCTATTGAATATTTATTCCCTCTTATGAAAAGAGAGTCGTATTACTATATGAGGAAGGCTGCGGTGCAAGCATAGAATTCTAGTAACGATGATGTCTAGAATGAGATCCCAGATTCGATTTTCGATATCGAGGGAGTTTCAAAGGTGATTGTGTATAAGCTCGAGGAAGAGCATGGGTCCATAGAATGATGGATGGAATAGCAAAAATATTTAGGCATGTGAAATACGATGCTATAATACTTGATGTTGATATAAATATATATATGTTTTGTTCTCCTATGACAAACCTCTATAGTTCAGAGGTAGATTCCAAGCCAGATATTTTGTGGCAGTATATTTTTACATATATACAATTCTCTTCAATTCGTTCTTTTCTCTCCTTTTCATTTCATATAAGCTGAGAAGAACAACCCTTCCAGAAGGGGAGGTATTGCCGAATGACTATCTATCTGTGTGATAGAAGCCTAGTAGGATACCATCTATTGTTTAATTGCTTGTCAAGTACTAAAGGCTGGCCACCTTCCGTACTAACTATGCGATATAACAAGTGTTCATGATCATAGTGATCTCTCAATAAATTCTTTTACTTCTATATGAAGGACCAAGCTTTCGAAGATGGAAGCAGCTAAAGGAAGTAGTATCAGTACGGTGGTATTCCGATTCTAACGCGTTCGTGATACTAAGGTTGACGTGGTTGTTAAAAGGTTATAGAACGCTAACGAGCAAAAGTGTAACCAGTATAGTATTATCCGGATCTAATACCCAGCAGATATACACTTTCTTACCATTTCTGTCTCCCGCCCATCACTTTTCTTTTCCCCCTGTTTATTTCTTACCTTATTTAGTATATTTACTTCATCTTCTCAAATCTGTTCCGCCATTACTACTTACACCAAGCTCGTTTTCTTCTTATATATGGCATCTTGGAACTCAGAACATTCGGGTAGTATGAATTCTGATGAGTTTTTGAATTTTATTGGGCATAATTATGTTGCTCCCCCTTTGCTAGCTTTGCCTGCACCTCACAGGGACTTGTTGTTCGAAGAAGTGGCTAACCCCATTCCATTTTCACCGGATACACTCAGACGTATTCAAGAAGATATGAGTCTTATTGTCGCAGGGGGGTCTGCGAGACGGGAACAAGGACCTAGCCAAGGTGCAAATTCTTACTCATCTAAGCAATCTCAGACCCAATCTCTAGATTCTGTCACAAAGAAAGATAACTCATCCTCCCCTGTTCTTGAGGATTTACAAGATAGTTTTCATGTGCAAAATGGGGTATTGACTGTATTCGTCCCTAATGATTCTGGGATGAATGTTGAAACTGCTGAAAATGTTACTACTAACACAAACACAGAACCTTTACCTGAGAAAACCAACCCCCCTGTGTTGCGTAATTGGAGTTCAATTATAACAAAAAATATCCCTGTTGTTGGTCCTAGTAGCAGTCATAATGTCCAAATTTTATTTAATGAAGATGGTTCTGCAACTTTAAAACCTCCAAAGGAGTTTCTTCAAAATGCAAGGAAAATGTGGGACACTAGTATTTTGGGTCATTTTATTGGTGGCAGTTTTGACTTTAAATATGTCCGAGATTTTGCCTTCAGAATGTGGAAAAACAAAGGATTGACAAGAGTTTTTTACAGCTCTAAAGGCTATTTTACTCTTAAATTTGCTTCGATCAGCGAGAAGGATGAGGTTTTGGCCCTCAACTCTGTTTAGATTGGTGGTAGAACCCTGTATTTAGTTCCATGGATGGAAGCAAATAAGTTCAAAAGGAATGTGATTGAGACTGTACCATGTTGGATTAAATTCGAAGAAGTGCCCCACTCTTATTGGTCGAGGGAAGGCCTTACTTTTTTGGCTAAAGCAGTTAGAGTGCCCCTGAAATTTGATGAATTCACAGCCAAATTCGAACCAACAAAATTTGCATCTGTTCAAGTATTGCTCTCGTACTCTAGTCCAAGACCTGATTTTGTTTGGGTTCCAGTCTTGGATGATGATGGGAATGAGGAACTTGTGAAAGTTTCCGTTATTTACCCATAATTGCCTTACTCCTGTAGTCATTGTTGTGCCTTTGGGCATTCATATTCTAGATGTATCCATAACCCTGATGCAGTTAAACCAGCACCTAGACACAGGCCCGGAGGGGTAAATTCTAGAGCTACAAAGACTACAAAGATAAACTTAAATGGCAAAGAAAAAGCTCCGGCAAATGAAAATCAGGTTCAGGAAGATAAGGACTCTGATGTGCCTCCAATGGTTGTTGGGGAATTTCTGGGATGCGATATTGTTCTTGATGATGACCAAACCATTGGTGATGTTCAACCGGATGATACTGATATTTTGGATAATGGAGGCATAGACAATCTTGCATCGGATGATTTGACCTTTGAGACAGGTATTCAGGGTGTTCAGGGTTCTGGGTTGGTGCAAAATACAGATGTGTTAAAACCTCTTAGCACAGTTGTTGACGCCGATGTGGAGTCAATAAATGCAGCTCATGACTTGACAATTCAAGAAACTCAGGTTTTGAAACCTACACAGTCAATTGACACAATGGTTGAGACTAGTTTGGCTAAATCTCCAGGTCAGAAACGCCGGCGGGGTCGTAGTAAAGATGCAATTCGTGTGCAAACTCGCATGGCTGCATCAGTGATTACTACAGCACCTAAACAGCAGACTCATCCTGTGGTGATTGCTCTCAAAGCTCCTAAGGCAGATTTGGTTGATGAAGATGGTTTCACACTGGTCGTTAATAGGAAAAGTCCTGCTCATAAAAGAAGCCCAAAACTAGCAGTTCATCCAGTTAGTCTTCGTAGATTGCAATGAATTTCGCAGCATGGAATGTTAGGGGCCTCAACAAAGCCCCTCATCAAAAAGAGTTGCAAAACTTCATTTCTGTTAATAAATTACATTTTATGGGTATTCTGGAAACAAAGGTAAAAAGTGACAAAGCTCTAGCTATTTCGAAGAAAATAAATAGAGAGTGGCAATGGATTTTTAATTATGATCACCATTATAATGGGTGGGTTTGGGTAGGATGGAATCCTGCTATTTGGAATGTTTCAGTGCATTCCATGACTAGTCAAGTTATAACTTATAATGCTATTTTCTTGGAAAGAACCTTACTATGTTGATTTCTTTTGTTTATGCCCACAACGACGCTGTTGATCGAGTTCCCCTCTGGAACTATTGTTTGAATTTAAGTTCTGCTACCTCTCCATGGTGCATGCTTGGTGATTTTAATTGTGTTGTTGATCTGAGTGAAATATCTGGGGGAAGGGAACATTTTACTCCAGCTATGCAGATTTTTCAGGACTGTCTAGCCAATTGTGGTCTGAGCAGGGTTCGTACAGTGGGAGACAATTTTACATGGACGAATAAACGAATTGTTAACCCGGTGTTTAAATGTTTGGACAAGATGGTTGCGAATGGGGCTTGGTTTAATGTTTTTTCTGAAGGAATGTGTTTGTTAAACCTCGTAGTATTATGGATCACAATGCTCTCCTTTTTGAGGAACCTATGCAAATTCAAAAAATTGGAAAACCTTTCCAGTTTTTTAACTATATGATCGATGTTCCAGATTTTCAAACCACAGTCAAAAAAGCTTGGTCTCTACAGTGCTCAGGGTCATGTTTTTCGAGATATGCTAGAAAGCTTAAGGAAGTGAAAGTGTTGCTTCGTCAACTCAACAAAAATCATGGTAATGTCTCAGCAAATGTGTTACTAGCTCGTGCTAATCTTGAAGAACACCAAGTGTCTATGCTTAACAACGAGGATCCTTCTCTACTAGCTGTAGAAAAAGATTTGATCAATGCTCTTAACTTGACCTTGGCTGAGGATGAATCTTTTTATCTGCAAAAATCAAGGGTTAAATGGATGGGCCTTGGAGATGGCAACAATTCTTTTTTCCATCAGCAGTGCAAAGCCAATTGGAATCGTAATAAAATTTTGGTTCTTGAAAATGATCTGGGAAACTTGGTTTATGGTCAACAACTTTGTGCTAATGTAGCTGTTCAGTACTTTGAAAGTCTGCTTGGGCCTGAGGTTGCTCCATCAGCCATTGATTTATCTTCGGTTGACTGTCCAGCTTTAACTGATACTCAGGCTTCTATGCTTACTGCTGCTGTAAATGATGCTCTGATTTTCAACACTCTGAAGAAAATGAAGAAAAACAAATCGCCAGGTCCTGACGGAGTTAATGTAGAATTTTTCCTTGCTACTTGGAGTACTACAGGTCCGGATTTCTGTGATTCTATCAAGTCATTTTTTGATTCAGGGATTCTTCCTTCAGGAATAAACTCAACTCTAATATCTCTTATTCCCAAAGTGAATTCTTCTACTATAATGGCTGATTTTTGCCCTATATCCCTCTGCACGGTCATGTATAAATGTATCTCTAAGATATTAGCAGCTCGGTTAAAATCTATTATGCCTACAGTCATAGATATTGCCCAGTCAGCTTTTATTACTGGACGATCCATCTCAGACAACATATTGCTTGCTCAGGAGTTATTCCGTGGGTATGAGAGGGAAACTGGAACACCTAAATGTGCTTTAAAGATAGATCTTCATAAGGCTTTTGATTCTCTAAAATGGGACTTCATTTTGGTTGTCTTAGTTCGTTTTCAATTCCCTGACATTGTGATCAAGTGGATCAAAGCCTGCTTGTTTACAACCAAATTCTCTGTGAAGTTAAATGGCATCATTCATGGTTATTTTAGAGGGACAAAGGGCATCCGTCAAGGGGACCCCTTGTCACCTTATATTTTCGCTCTTTGCATGCAAGTTCTTTCTAGCCTTCTTAACAGGATTCCTCCTGGTTTTCGATACCACTGGCGTTGCAAAGAAATGGGTCTGACCCACCTGTTTTTTGCGGATGATGTTCTTTTTTTTAGTCATGGATCTCAAGAGTCTGTCATGCATATAATGAACTCCATTCATCAGTTTTCTTCTTGGAGTGGTTTAACTCCGAATATCCACAAAAGTAACAGCTATCTTTGTAATTGTGATAGCAACTTTATTACTTGGTTTGATACGCTGCTTATACGTCGAGGTAGCTTACCAGTTCGTTTTCTTGGAGTTCCTTTAATCACAGCTCAGCTCTGTGTTAATGACTGCATTCCTCTCATCAATAAAATCACGGCCAGGCTTAACTCATGGACTTCGTTGCTGCTTTCTCTGGCTGGGAGAGCTTTACTTCTGAAGTCAGTTATTTGTGCTCTCCAAGCTTTTTGGAGTAATCACTTTCTCCTGCCAAGTTCAATCCATGCTAACATCCAATCCCCGTTAACCAGGTTCTTATGGCGTGGAAATACTAACCATAAGGGAGGTGCAAAAATTTCATGGCAAACTGTGTGCCTTCCCAGAGAAGAGGGAGGACTTGGCTTGCGAAATATGATTGAGTGGAATAAATCTCAAATCATCTGTCATTTGCTGAAGGTCATCACGAAATCAAAAACCCTGTGGGCTTCCTGGGTGAACAAAACAGTTCTCAAAGGCAAGAATTTTTGGACAACTAAAATCCCTTCAGATTGTTCGTGGATCTGGAAAAAAGTGCTTAAGCTTCGTTCGTTAGCTATGCGATTTGTCTCTTACAAAATTGGTAATGGCTCCTCCATCTCCATTTGGTTCGACCCTTGGTGGCAACATTCTTGTCTAGCTTCAACTGTGGTCTCTCCTATTATTTCCCAGACTGGTTTACATCACAGGGACAAGCTTGATGCTATTATTTGTAATGGGGTGTGGTGTCTCCCAACAGGCAACACTCGAAGTCACCATCTCGATCCATTGCTGGTGCACTGGCTTGCAAATTTTGATCATCCAACTCTGCATGCAGGACGTGATGTTTTATTATGGAATGGTATTGATGCTTCAAAGGCTAAAACTTGGGATATTTGGGAATCTATCCGTTTTAAGGCTGATTTGGTTCCCTGGCACTCAGGAGTCTGGCATAAACTCCGTGTGAATAGATATGCCCACCACCAGTGGGTTGCTTGCCATGGCAGACTACACACTCTAACTCACCTTCACAGATTCGGTTTGGCTACTTCTCAGCAATGCTTTCTGTGCATCTGTGGCCGAGAGACAACCTCGCATATATTTCTTCATTGTTCATATAGCAGCTGGATCCTTGGCAATATTATGTCTCCTTTCGGTATTGACATTCGAGGAGAGTCCTGGAACAGTTTCATCATCTCCCTTCTGCATCTCCCGGATAAGACTACGAGCATCTTGGCTCTCTGTTATGCACAAATATTTTGCTACCATATTTGGCGTGAGCGCAACGCTCGAGCCCATGACTTGGGTATTTTTGGTCCGAGAAAGCTTCTAACAGGAATCAAAAAGGATTTTGTTGCTAGACTTAATAGCTCAGCTTGGTTTACTAAGATGCTTGATGTTAGGCCTGATCTTATTCACTGTATTAGCATGTAGTAGGTTTTCCCTTTTGTTTTCTTTCTCTCTCCAATCTTTTTATTCTTAGATTGGTTAGAGATAGTTCTCTCTATGGCTTGTCATAGAGCATAGGGTCGATCCCTTTGTGCCTTTTTTTGGTTCTGCTGATATATACATAATTTAGCAAAAAAAAAGATAGTAATGACTACAAAATGGAAAAGAATGGGTATTGAGAAGCAAAAGCCATAGTGCTAGAAGTTATGATGAGAGTCTGTGCAATAGACTTGAAAGAAATTGGAATGATCACTTAACACAAATTGAGTTTTCTTACGACAATAGATCATATGTCAGTATTGAGATATCGCCTTATGAGATCCTTGAGGGAAGACAATGTCGATCTCCCTTATGTTAGGATGAAGTTGTAGAGCGCAAGATGCTCGGACCAGCAGTGGTCCAAAGGACCAAGGATATGATAGATCTAATCAGAGGACGGCTGGTAGTAGCCCAAGATGGACATGATAAATATGTTGATTTGACACGAAAGGACAAGGAATAGGAAGTAGGGGACCTAGTGCTGTTATAGGTATTCCCTTGGAAAAGATGGATGAGGTTCGGAAAGAAAGGAAAGCTAGGCCCACGAATTGTTGGACCCTTGGATATAGTAAGACGTATTGGGAAGTTAGCATACAAGCTAGCCCTACCCCCAAACCTGTATCAAGTTCATAACGTGTTCCACGTATTAATGTTAAGGAAGTGTAATTTGGATGCCAGATAAATAGGGGCATATGAGTGCTTAGACATGCAACCAGACGTAACCTATATGGAGCAACCAGGAAGGGTTATAGATTGAAAAGGAACAAGTGCTTAGGAGAAGGGTTATCAAACTAGTCAGAGTTTGATGGTAGAACCACAATGTGGGAAAATTTACTTGAGAGTTAGAAAGTGCAATGCTAGAAAAGTACCCCCATTTGTTTTCTATCTGATTCCAGGACGGAATCCTTTTAAAGGGGAGACTGTAATAACCCTAATTTTTGGAAATTTTTGAAACCCTTATGAATAGTGATTTTGCAGATTATGCTGAATAAGAAAACTTTTCATGCCGCACTATGTAGGGGTTCTGTTATTGATATTCTGAGATTTTATTAGTATTCTATATGGTATATAAGTGTATGTAAAGATCGTCAGAATCCAATTCCGAACACTTTGATTTTTCCCGGAAATCCACTAGATACGGAAAGAATTGAGTATAAGGTAACAGGATAAAAAGGATTTAAATTAAAGGATTATAAGAGAGGATCATAAATGGAATATAATGTATTGAAAAAGGTTAAGGAAACCCAAGTAATAAGATCCCGGGTATGATCCCTCAAACGAGAAATGAGAACGAAAGTTAAGCGAACCCTATAACAGATCAGCGGTCATTAGGCAAACAATTAGGAAGTTAATCAAGGAGGTTAGGGATGATGAGGTCATCCAACCAATGAGAAGAGGGCAAGTAAGAGATGATGACACAATAAGGTGATGCAAGCATGACATAGGGAAGGAGGAGGTGTGGTTGGTTTATAACCACACAAATATAAGGTTATTAAGGTAATTAACCAAAATCTAAACAAAAACAACCAACCAAAAACAAATCAAAGCAAAAAACACAAAAATCTCTCTTTCTTCCAAGCTTGCTCTCGGCTTTTCCCCATTTTCAAGAAGAAGATTTTCAAAGTTCAAGTTCCAAGCTTCCTTAATTGGTAAGATAATTTTCTAGTACTCCTTATGCATAGATATAGCCATTCCATGAGTTTAAGCTTCAAATTCCTTCACAATCTCTTCCAATAATTCAAGGAAGAAGATGGTGAATAGTAACTTTCAAAGAAATAACTTTAGTTTTCTTGAATTTTATGAAAGGTTAAGGTTATACAAGCAAGGATCAAGGTTCTTTAGGCATTCAAAGCTCTTGTGTTGTGTTAAGAAGCTTCAAGAAGGTATAAACTCCAAACCCTAGCTTTAGTTTTGAGATTTAGGAATGGTTATGATTGATATAGTATATGTGAAGTATGAAGCTTGTTTGTTTAGAGTTTGGGTTGGAGTGGTAGTGAAATGAATGTTGAATCTTGTTGATTTGTTAAAGGAATTAAGTATAGTTTAAATTCATTATGAGAATAACATAAATTGGAAGAACTTGAGGTGTTGGGACTGTTGTAGTGTGTTTTGGATGGATGTTGGTTGTATAAATGAATTGGGATTGATTGGTGGTTGTTCTGGAATGGTATAAAATTGGGAAATCGCGTAAACATAGCCGTCGTAATGCCCGATTTACTTTAGACTGCTTTTGTTCATAACATTAGGACCCTAGAACTCCCTGCTAGGTTTTGACCATTGCCATGATTAGATAGTTCATGTTACGAGCTTCGTTTTGATATGTAGTTCGTTTGATTCCGATGTACGGTTTAGGAGAAACGACCGTTTTAAATAACGACGTTTCGCGACCGAACCATTACCCCTCGTCTTACTTTGAAACATAGGTTAAAGACCTTAAAGGACTAATTGGAGTATGAATCATTTATTTAAAGTTTATTAGGCAGTTGGTAAGGTGCTCGCGAAAGAATCGCCTTAAAACTCGTAATGGTTAATTTATTAAAAATGGTGGAGCCGGGGGTACTCGAGTGACTTAAGTAAATCGTTAAGCGCGAAAGCGAACATTAGGACTCTAAATGGTTAAAGTCTAGTTTCTTAAGCGACCGGGGTCTAATTCCGACTTATGTTGTTGTTCATAGGTTATCAGGACCCACTCTAAGCTTAAGTCTATCCGGGAGCACTCAGACAAGTTTTCTACCTGTTATACTGTTGTTGTGATGTATATGTGTATATGCATGATCTTGCGATAAATGCATATTTGTTATTAGCAAATTCTTGCTATATATTGTAGCATGTGATATGGTATATACGCATGCCTGTTTCATATTCTTGATTTATATATCTGTTGGTTCAATTGCTTATAAAGTTGCATAATACCTATGCTAGAGATAAGTAGTAGTTGTGTATACCCTTAGTATAGGGACCCAAAGGTGAAAATTCTAAAACCGGAAGTCGAGGATCCCGAGTAGATTTTATATATATATATATATATATATGGCTATAGTTTTCAAAACTATTAATCGAATAAGGTTTATTCGATAACTTTATATTATTTAATGAATATTATTTCGAATATTCATTCGAGGGCTTATGACTCAGCTTATTTATTTATTGAATATTATTTTGAATATTCATTCGAGGGCTTATGACTCAGCTTATTTATTTATTGAATATTATTTCGAATATTCATTCGAGGGCTTATGACTCAGCTTATTTTATTTATTGAATATTATTTGAATATTCATTTGAGGATCTATGACTCCGATTATTTGCTGAGATATATTCTTTATTTTATTAAAGAATAAGGTGTCGATAATCAAACTTATCTTTGATGATTCAAATAAAGATAGTACTTTCGTATAAGTATATCTTTGGTTATTTAATACTCATTTCAAGTATAAGTTTTACAACATCTACTTCAATTATTTTTTATATAAAGATTATTCTTTATGGGAATATTATTTAAATAATAATATTCAGATATTTTCTAATATATTGGGACTGATTTATTTTGTTAAATCAGCATCACTCCAAACATTCTTAAAAATGTTTTGCGAGTCTTCAAAATGATTTTTAAAAGTTAGAGCGGATCCCAAAACTCATTTTTATATTTAAGATCCTCCTTTCGAAGGGGATTTAAATACTCGCTCAAAACCTGAGGGATCCGGCTCTGTGGTGTGTTTTATATTCGCAACAAGGTTGCTGTCTTGATAAAAAAATTTTGATTACTTACCCAACACTCGGGAAGTAAAATTCTTGGAACAAGTTAATCCATTAACAGGCATCGCCTGGGAAATATCGGTGAGTATTCCTTTCCAACTAGATACGACTTCTTGGTGGAGCCGTATCAACAAGTTTCTACTTGGGGAAAGGGGGGACGAGCTTTAAGTTTCAGAGTCATGGATTTCATCTGAACTAGGAGTGGCGTAAATGGTCGAGTGGCGCCGGCCCAGCCTTATTATATTGGCCCAAAATGGCCTGGAAGTTCCGCTAAGACGGTCCATTCCTTAGGAGTCCAGTGTTCGGTTGACAAGTAAATCCGACAGGTTCTCCTCTACATGTAGAAAATGGTGGGGTTGTACTACTACGACTGATCATCGTAAGTGGTCTTCCTGGCGCGGCAAACTCCCGTAATGAGTTCATCATCCAATTGGATATTTCTGCAACACTACCCAGAGCACTTCGATAGAAAGGCTACGGTTGGGCGATTGTTGAGTGTTGGCAGGGTCAAGTTTTCAAAATGATGTTTACATCAAATGAAGTATCTCATAACTTCATTTTATTTTGATGATATTTTAAAGATTGAATCTATTCAAGTATTATCGTGTAGTCTCATCTATGTGGTGAACTTTTGAACTAATTATAACTTGAACGGTGGTAGTTCAAGTAGTATTTGGAAAAGATATAAGTATATTGGAGTATCTTGTAACTTCATCTTTTAAACTTATATCTAGTAAATGATTATCTTATGCATGTCAAAGATTTTCAGAAAAACGTTGAGACAAGGTTAGATATATGAGATCACCTTGCAACGATAGTTTTATACAGTTATAAACTGGAACTCTGTGTATATTATGCATGGAAGAGGACTTCCAAGATTTTGAAAAGTATATATGTATATATACTGAATATTTTGCGACTCCATCGCATTAAGATATCAAACTTGGTTCATTTCTTCTTGACCAAGACTTTCATGAGTACTATGAGAATGCTCATATATTGTAAATCATTATACATATTATTCTGGTGGGCTTGTTGCTCACCGTTGCTTTCTTCTTTCATCACACAACAACAGATAGAAAAGATGAACAGGACCAAGCTCCCGATTCGCAAGTGATCAGGAAACGTTCCGCAGTTTCCTATAGGTGTTGATGTCGCTGTAGCTGAGGTAGGAACTACTAATAGGCTAGGCTTTCAACTTTTGATGTACCAGACTTATGTATCTTTATCAATTGTAATAATGGCAAAGAAATGTAAATTTATTCAGAAACCCTTTTAAGGTGTATTGGCTTATAATTGTGGAATAAAACGACTTGTGATTATTTTTGGATATTCATCTCTGAGACTATAACTTGTGGTTTGTGTGTTTATTGTGGGGTCACAGTGCAGAGTAGTTGATTGTTTACTAAGATTGGGTGTTATTAAGGGAAATGGAACTCGTGACAACCCGAATCCCCGACCCCGGATTTGGGGATGTTACACTTGCTAAATCGACAGCCTGGTACACTACATAGTGACACTGAAGTGCCAGGAAAGAGGGAAGCTAAGGAGCAGGTAAAGGCAATCACTTTAAGGTCTGGAAAGGTTACGAATCCCGAACAAACTCAAGTATTGACTGAAGAAGCTGAGGCTGAGAAAGAAGTAGAGCAGCAGGAAGTAGAAATGGAACCAAGGAAGACTACTATTGAGCACTAATCCTGAAAGTAATACAGGGGAGAAGCAAATCTATCTTCCACCGCCTTTTCCCAAGCGGCTGCAGAAGAAAAAGTTGGACAAGCAATTTGAGAAGTTTTTGGAGGTGTTCAAGAAACTTCATATCAACATACCTTTCGCTGAGGCTCTTGAGCAGATGCCTAGTTATGCAAAGTTTATGAAAGGTATTCTCTCTCAAAAAGTGAAGCTAGATAATTTACAGACTGTCACTCTCACGGAGGAATGCAGTGTTGTGCTGTAATAGAAGTTGCCTCTGAAGCTTAAGGATCCAGGAAGCTTCACTATTCTGTGTACTATTGGAAAAGTGTCTTTTGACAGATGCTTATGTGACTTGGGAGCTAGCATAAATCTGATGCCTTTGTCAATCTTCAAGCAGTTGAACTTGCCTGATCCCGAACCGACTTATATGACCTTGCAGTTAGCTGACCGTTCTATTATATATCCACGAGGTATTGTGGAGGATGTCTTGGTCAAGGTTGAAAACTCATCTTCCCTGTTGATTTCATCATTCTTGATTTCGAGGAGGATAAGAAGATTCCCATAATCTTGGGGAGACCTTTCTTGGCGACTGGAAGAACCTTGATAGATGTGCAGAAGGGTGAGCTCACAATGCGAGTTCTGGATCAGGATGTGACTTTTAATGTGTTCAATGCTATGAAATTTCCTACTGATAATGAGGAGTGCTTAAAAGTGGAGTTGGTCAATTCGGTAGTCACATCGGAACTTGATCAATTGCTAAAGTTCGATCCCTTACAAAAAACCTTGTTGAGGAATTCGGATAGTGAAGATGATGAAGGTGAAGAACAATTGCAGTATTTGAATTCTTCTCCCTGGAAGAGGAAGATAGATAAGCCTTTTGAATAACTTGGAATGGAGGAATTGAACAAAGCTCCTAAACGCCTCAAGCCATCTATTGAGGAGCTCCCACTCTTGAGCTTAAGCCTTTACCTGAGCATTTGAGGTATGCATTTTTAGGTGATGCATCTACTCTGCCTGTTATTGTTGCATCTGACCTTTCAGGTAGTGATGAGGAAAAGCTTTTGAGGATTCTGAGAGAGTTCAAATCGGAAATTGGATGGACTATAGCAGATATCAAGGGAATCAACCCTTCTGACTACATGCATAAAATTCTGCTAGAGGAAGGTAGCAAGCCTACAGTCGAGCAGCAAAAAAGACTCAATTCAATCATGAAGGAGGTAGTGAAGAAGGAAATTCTTAAGTGGCTAGATACAGGGATTATCTACCCTATTTCTGACAGTTCATGGGTAAGCCCAGTTCAATGTGTGCCAAAGAAAGGTGGAATTACTGTGGTAGCAAATGAGAAGAATGAGTTTATTCCTACTAGAACAGTCACGGGGTGGAGAGTTTGCATGGACTACATGAAGCTGAACAAAGCCACTAGGAAGGATCACTTCCCTTTGCCCTTCATTGATCAGATGCTCAACAGGTTAGCTGGTCATGAGTACTATTATCTTCTTGATGGTTATTCAGGTTACAATCAGATTTGTATCACTCCAGAAGATCAGAAGAAAACTACATTCACTTGTCCATTTGGTACTTTCGCCTTCAGACGAGTTTCTTTTGGTCTGTGGGGTGCACCAGCCACATTTCAGAGATGCATGATGGCCATCTTTTCTGATATAATTGGCCAAAATGTGGAGGTGTTCATGTATGACTTCTCAGTCTTTGGAAATTCTTTTGATGAATGCTTGCAAAATCTTAGACACGTTCTCAAGAGGTGTGTTGAGACCAATCTGGTTCTCAATTGCGAGAAATGTCACTTTATGGTACGTCAAGGTATTATTCTTGGGTACAAGGTTTCTAGTAAAGGTCTTGAGATGGACAAGGATAAGATGGGGGTCATTGAAAATCTTCCTCCACCCATTTCTGTTAAGGGAATTCGCAGTTTTCTTGGTCATGCGGGTTTCTACAGGCATTTCATCAAAGACTTCTCGAAAATTTCAAAGCCATTGTGCAGTTTGCTAGAGAAAGATGTTCATTTCAAGTTTGATGACGAGTTCCTTACAGCTTTTGAGACATTAAAGAAGAGTTTAATCATGGCAGCAGTCATAATTGGACCTGATTGGAGTGAATCTTTTGAGATGATGTGCGATGCAAGTGACTATGCAGTTGGAGCAGTTCTTGGGCAGAGGAAAAACAACATATTTTATATGGTCTACTATGCTAGTAAGACCCTAAATGGTGCTCAACTGAATTATACTACTATGGAGAAAGAACTTTGGGCTATTGTCTATGGTTTTGAGAAATTTCGATATTATCTACTTGGGACTAAGGTGACAGTTTTCACTGATCACGCTGCAATTCAATATCTAGTCTCAAAGAAGGACTCGAAGCCTAGATTGATTAGATGGGTTCTTTTGCTTCAAGGATTTGAACTAGAGATCAAGGATAGAAAGGGGACTGAAAATCAAGTTGTTGATCATCTCTCGCGTTTAGAAAATCCTAATGCTACTTCATTGGATAAGACATTGATAAATGAATCTTTTCCCAATGAGCAGTTGTTTGGAGTGCAAGAAAAAGAACCGTGGTTCGCAGACATTGTGAACTACCTTGTGAGTAATATCATGCCTCCCGACTTATCTTATGCTCAAAGGAAGAAGTTTCTACATGAAGTAAAGTGGTATATGTGGGATGAGCCATTTCTTTTTCGTCAAGGAGCTTACCAAATCATCAAGAGATGTATTCCTTACAGCGAAACGGGGGGAATCTTGCGAGATTGCCACTCAACGACTTATGAAGGACATTATGGTGGAGAAAAGACAGCAGCTCGTGTTCTTCAAGCAAATTTCTTTTGGTCGACATTGTTTAAAGATGTTCACCAGTTCGTTTTGAAATTTGATCGATGTCAACGTGTTGGTAATATGTCTAAGAGGGATGAGATGCCTCTTAATGTGCTTCTCGAGGTTGAGGTCTTCGATGTTTGGGGAATTGACTTCATGGGGCCATTTGTCTCATCTTGTAACAATCAGTATATCTTGTTGGCAGTTGATTACGTGTCAAAATGGGTTGAAGTTAAGGCGTTGCCAATGAACGATGTGAAAGTGGTGCTTAATTTTCTTCACAAGCAGATATTCACAAGGTTAGGAACTCCAAGAGTCATAATCAGTGCTGAGGGGTCACATTTTTGCAATCGCAAGTTCACTGCTATGATGAAAAGGTATAATGTGAATCATCGCATTGCTACAGCTTATCATCCTCAGATGAATGGTCAAGCTGAGGTGTCTAACAAAGAAATCAAGCGCATTTTAGAGAAGGTTGTGTGTCCATCAAGGAAAGATTGGTCTTTGAAGCATGATGAAGCTGTTTGGGCTTATAGAACAGCATATAAGACTCCATTGGGAATGTCGTCGTTTCAATTGGTTTATGGTAATGGGTGTCATTTGTCTGTGGAGCTCGAGCATAAGGCATATTGGGCTTTGAATAAGTTGAATCTGGACTTAGATGTGGCTGGAAAGAAGAGGATGCTTCAATTGAATGAACTTGACGAGTTTCAACTTCAAGCTTATGAGAACAATAAAATGTATAAGGAGAAAGTCAAGAGGTGGCACGATCGGGGTTTAGTTCTCAAATCATTTGTGCCGGTGCAACAAGTTCTTTTGTTCAACTCTCGTCTCTGTCTTTTTCCCAGAAAGTTGAAGTCAAGATGGTCAGGGTCGTTTATTATCAAAACTGTGTTTCCACATGGAGCGGTGGAAATTTTTAAGAATGATCTGGGCCAGGCATTCAAGGTAAATGGTCAGAGGTTAAAGCATTACTAAGGTGACACGGCAAACCGCGAGTTGGTTAGTGCCGTTGTATTTTCTGTTTGATCTCAAGGTTCTACGTCGAGCTAGCGATGTAAAACAAGCGCTTCTTGGGAGGCAACTCAAGTTTGTTGTACATTAGTAAGTAGAGGAAGCAAGAAGAAAAGAGAAAATCACAAAAAAAAATCAAAAAAAGAAAAAAAATTCAGGGCTCACTTCAGAAGCTTGGCGCGCCCGCGCTGTTACAGCGCGCGCCCACGCTGATTTCATAGAAACATGGCGCGCCCGTGCTGTTACAGCGCGCGCCCGCACCGATTTGGCAGAAGTAGCACGCGCCCGCGCTGTCACAGTGCGAGGCCGCGCCGTGTCCCGACTGAAAAAATAAAACAGCAGTTTCAAGAGAAAATCGGGATTTTTAGCCAAAAATCAATTCCAAACCGATTTTTACTCTCCCACATCCCATAATTCCCTCTCCAAATTAAACCCATGACTCCCATTATTCCCATAATCAAATCCCACTTCTATTCCATATATAATTCTCTTTTCACCACCTATATATACATACACCTCATACACAACTTCTTCACCAATTCACAAATTCTCAAACACAAATTCTCTACCAAACACAACTCTTATTCTCTCTACTCACTTCCATTGGCACCCAAGAGACAAAGAACACAAGTTGATAGCAGCACCACCGATTCATCAAATATGGGTGGTGTAAGGCCAAGGTTCTCTACTCCCGAGGTTGAAGCAGAGTATACTAAGCTTCTTTCGAAGCCAATCATCAAGGAGCGAGGTTTTCTACCATCAAAGAAGGATGGTCAGCTGTTGGAGATGATTCTTGAGATGGGCTGGGTTCCCATTTGCGAGGCACCCGCTGTTGTGCCCATGAGTGTTGTTCCCGAGTTCTATGCGAACGCCAAGGTCGAGAAGAGTGGCTTCACGGTGGAGCGAGGGAGGACCGTGGAGTATAGTGAAGAGGCTATTAGGACTGTGATTGAGCATCCCATGAGGAAGATGGGGAAGGATACCTGAAACGATAAGACTCCAGAGGACTTTGATCTGGATCTTATTGTTGCTACTATGTGCCAGCCCGATACTCACTGGAAGATCAAGAGGGGAACGAATGAGTATTCTATGTTCCCGGCTTCCAGAATGAACAGATTTTCCCATGCATGGAACGCTTTTATATGTGCTAACATCATGCCATCTTCACATGTGCATGAGATTACTGTGGAGCGTGCACAGTTGTTATGGGGCATTCTTCAGGGCAATTATATAGATTTGGGGATGTGGTTTATCATGGGATTCTGAAGTTCTTGAGGGTGAGTACTACGGGGTCTATTCAATATGCGTCTGTGGTGACAAAGTTGTGCGTGGCAGTTGGTTTTTCATTGGCCCGCACACGAGCAGTTGGAGATTCCGAGTGCTCCTAGTGACAGCACTACTTTGGCTACGATGCAACAATGGGATGGAGGCAAGCCCGATTTGAAGAGGTTTGGTTATACTTTTGACCACCTACCTGGTAGGAGGCCGGCTGCTGGAGCCACTCAGGCGAGCAACACTACATGGAGATCTTAACTAGGAGATAGGCAGGGCCATCTCAGCAGGCGCATGAGGAGGAGGAAGGAGCTAATATGGAAGCGAACATGAGTTCGACGCAGTACAGGCGTCTGGAATGGAGGATGGATGCGATGTATGACATCCACAGCAGGTTTGTACGTGATCTCACCCAGGCACTTGGGACAGCTTTTAGAGCCACCGGAGTTGATGTCCAGTGGCCAGTGTTTGGTGAGGATTCCGTGTATCCACCTCCAAGATACACCCGACACTCCACCCGCCGAGGGTGAGGATTCTGATTCTGATTAGGTATGTCTGATTCCTTACTATTACCTTCACTGAGGACAGTGAATATTTTAATTTTGGGGGTAGTAGTTGAAGGAATATGTTTTTGTGTGAGTCTCATATAGTTGCATGTTCATGATAGTTTAGTTCATATAGTTTGTATATTTTGCCATATAGTTTTTTTTGTTTTTTTTATTTTTGGTAGTTTTATGTTATTTTGTTCATATAGTTTTCATGCATTTACATTATAACATGATCCCTTAGATGATTTTCTGATTGACTTGTGATATTGATGCTAGAGTAGTGATGTCGTGTTTAGAGATGTTAAGTCGTATTAAGTTGATTTGCATGCTAGAGACACTTGTATTTCACTAAGTCTAGCATGGTTGCTAAAGTGCTAGATCATAGTCATGGTATGTTTGTTTTTCGAGGTTTAATCGCTTGTTTATATTTAGAATTTAGGATATTCTCTTAATAATAAAAGACATGGATATTTAAAAATTGGAGAAAATTGGATTTCATTGCTAGTTGTGTGGCTAGGTGTCAAATGGCTAGTAGCCGGCTCATATTTATATGAGTAGTCTAGGGTTGGATGAGATGGAGCGAAACGCACTCATTCAGAAATTTGAAAAAAAAACAAAAAAAAAGAATAACTGTTATGTATAATTGATCACGGGTGGGCTCTTTAGTACTCGAGTTATTAAGTTCTTAGGGGACTTAGTGCCTAGTGACCTAAGGCTTTTATAGTCTGGGATCCGCTAACCTAACGCTCGCTACATGGGTACTATTGTATAAGTCTTTTGTGAACCTCACTCATTGCACGATCAAAAAAGCATACTTGTGTTGTTTTATTGTGAATAAAAGCATGAATCCATATTAAACTCCGATATAGAATTGAAGTGTTATAAGTTATTTTGAGTCTAGATTTTATTCTGTTTATAAACTTGTGATTTTTTTGATAAGTAGTGAGTCATGATTGTCGATCTAGTTGTGATAGTATATCTGTAAGCATCTGCACACATGCATGTCTCTAGTTTGTAAGTTGATTTGTATGATTTAGTTGATCTTTATGCGAGTAGCTGCATTTGTTGATATATTGCTTGTTGAGTGGTTGATTTCTTCAATTGGGATCGTTGCATTCATATTAGTTGCATTCATGCATTTTTATTCTCTTGTTCTTTGAGTTTGTTTATGCTTGAGGACAAGCATCGATTCAAGTTTGGGGGTATGTTGAGTGGCATTTATGACACTTTATAATGCTCTAATAAGCTTTGAATTGATGCCTTTGTACTCAAGTTATTAAGTGTTTAAACGTGTTTTCTAGTATTTTTGCATTTTAGGCATTAATCTGTGAATCAGGTGAATTAGCATTGTTTTGGTGCTAATTTGGTGTCAAGGTGGTGTTAGAATAAAAGCTCGTAGAAAGTCGGTTCGAAGCAGCAAGGAAAAAGATAAAATCTAAGTTTTTCCCAGAAGGACGGCGCGCCCGCACTGTGATAGCATGCGGTCGCGCCAGGATTCCAGAAAGGCAGCGCGCCCGCGTTGTGATAGCGAGCGCCCGCGGCGGTGCGAAATTAAAGAATCCTGATTCTAATTCGATTCTAAGTGGGGAGACTTCCAGATTGCGAAGAACTGCTATATATATTCAAATAAGGTCATTTTTAATAAGAAATCAAGAAAAGGGAGACATACCAGAGCGCAAGGAGAGCCATAAGAAGACCGTTCTTAGCACAATTCAACGAAGGGGAATAAGATCTTGTTTTTACTCGTGAATCTTTGTTTTAAGTTGTATTTGGATGCTAGTTTTCTTACTTGTGAACCTTACTATTGTTTTGTACTTGGTTTTATTTATTCGTTATAAAGACTAGGTTTGCTATACCATGCTTTCATCGGAACCGACATTGATGATGAGTCCGATCATGGGCTAATCGTTATCGTGGGGTTCTAGCAGATTTGTTTATGGATTTCTTTAGTTAAATTGTTTTGATACCTTAGTATGTGGTGATTGATCGATATCCTAGTATTGGTTGTGCGTATTCGTCTTATGAGCGTCGCGAACTTATAAGATAGTGTTTTAATTCTTAATGAAGCAACAGTGAATTTAAGGATTTAGAACTTGTCATGCTAGCATAGGTTCATGTGTTATTGTTATGCATGATTCGTAGGTAATTTTACCCATCTTACTTGCCCTGTGTAATCAAGATAGATAACTTGTGCTTAAACCGTTATGTTGTCAAATTCTATAGACATATAGGGTCTTAATATAATTGGTGTATATTCAGCTTCTATCTCTTTTATGGATGTCTGGTAGTATGGTACTCGTGCAACGAAAATTGGCGTTTATCAGTTTCGTTTTGTCTGATTAGTGTCATCACCATCGCATGCTAAGGTTGAGAATAATAAGGCTATTTAATGAAGTTAGAATCCCATGTTTGTCATATATATTAATTCCGTCAATCTTAATCTCGTAGTTATAATAGTTAGCGTAATTCTTAGTTAAAAATAACCTCAATTTTTTATCGTCTTAGCATTGAATAATAACCATACATTGTTGCTTAAGTGCATGAATTAATTAGTTAAACAATACAGTCTCTGTGGGAACGAATTAGAAAAGATTCTATACTACTTGCGAACTTGTATACTTGCGTGTAATATTAGCGCGTGTTTAGCGACTAACAGTAGAATAAACAAATTCCATCCTCATTTGTTGAGTCCAGGTCTGCAATAAATAAGCTTCATTTCCTTGCTCCTTTCAAAGCATTTTCACCATTCTTCTTGTTGATAATTAGGCATTCTCTTTTGTCAAATACAAAATTAAATACTCTATCTGTAAATTGGCTGACACTCAGGAGATTCACCTCAAGACCAGCTACCAGTGCTACATCTTTAATGACAATATTTCCAGAAATTATCTTACCGTATCCCATGTGAAACATTTATTGTTGTCTCCAAACGTCACTAATGGGCCAGCCATCTCCTCAAATTTTAATAACAGGGCCATATAACCTGTCATATATCTTCAGCATCCACTATCTATAATCCATATAACCTTCTTTACTTTTCCTTGCACACAATGAGGATTAAGTGTGTTTAGCAACCCAAGCAGTGTTGGGTACTTTCTTCTTGTTAACAGATTTGGTAGAGGTAGAATTTGATGATTCAGAAAGAATAAAATTTATTGATTGATGTGCATTTTCCTTTTTAGTTGAGGACTCAATATTGACTTCCTTAAGATCTACTCTCATCTTATGACAACTTGTCATAACTTTCCTGTTGCAAGTGAAAGTGTTTGTCCTAAATCCAATCATGTATGATGAGTTAGGAAGAACTTTCTTGTATTCCTATTTGATTTCATTTAAATTAATAAAAGACTTGTTATATTTTTATGGGCTTTATCTATTTAAAGTGTATTAAATAAGATGTTCCATAGTTTAGAGTAAAGCTTCTAGAATTATAATGAGATTATAATAGTGAGATCTAGAAGATGATAACTCTGGACTTAAACAGTTCCTGATCATAGGATAACTAATCGGATGTTAGTGGATCCGCAAAGATTGGTACATACTATGCTTGCTCCCTTCAGGAGGATGTCTGTTCTCATAGGCATTTATGTGGTGACACTGTAGCTAGTATGTAGGTGCTTATTAGGGAATAAGTTCACTGAACATGACTTGATAAGTTGAACAACTAATGGAGATTACTCACGTGTCAATAGTTATTCACTGAGTGATAGTTGTACAAGTGTCCTTAGACTTGAGATCGTTAAAGGTATCTTATATATAATGAACTGTGCTTTGGTTTAGTCCTTACTCTCAAAGGACATCCATTAGGTCTATTCTGGGCATAGGGATTTGTGTATAGAGATAGTTAACGTCAATAGAGGATCTACCCCTTCCAGTATAGGAAGAGAATATCCTATGTTATTCTTAGTATGCGAGTTCTGGAATCTCTGGCCAGAGTGTATGAAATTAGAAAGGAGTTTCTAATTTGCATTAATATGAACTTTGCATTATGAATAAGAAATCATATGATTAAATTTGATAGGCTTGACACAAGATCCATACCTTGTATTTAATCGGGATATTATAAGGGTAGAAGGAATTCATTGTACGGTAACTATTCACTGACAGGTTCTTGGTATTCTAAGCAGTGAATTCATATTATCCGGATAGTCGTGATATGTTGAGAAGCATCACTCACGATGTAGAATAAATATAATTAATCAGTTAATTATATTTAGTAAATTTTAATATTCATATAAATAATTAATAAAAGTTTATTATTATTTATTTCTACTATCGGCATAATATTGAACCTATAGGATCACACCATAAAAGAATATTTTCTTTGATGAAATAATGAGAGAGAGAATTACTTTCTAAATAGTTAAGAAAAGAAATAATGATTAAAATAGTTTTAATTATTATTAAAGCATTTTATGAAGATAAAATGTGGGGGTTAATATATATAAAGATATATTATAAAACCCTAGGAGAGCCCTATAAATAGAATGAGATGGATGGCTCATAAAACATTACACACAACTTTGGTTTTGTGAAAACCCTAGCCTCCATCTTCTTCTTCTCTCTCTCTCCCAAAAAAACTCCATTTTTATAAAAGCTCAGTTTTATAAAAAGGTTTATCGAAGAGGATCGTTCTTGGTGGATACCGGTAGAGTGCTTCACACACTGAGGAGCAACTGCTAGCACTCCAATTTTATAAAGCTTCGATTCACGAGGTATGATTTCGATTCCTCAGTTTTTCCCTTTTATACGTTTTTCTATATGTGCGGTATATGGTTTTTACAGAATAAATATTATTTCACACTTCCGCTCATCCGTAAATTCCATCATTGGCATCAGAGCTAGGTTCTGCATATAGAGATTCATATAAAAAAATTCAGATTTTTTTATGCATGTATGGATTTATTATGATTTTTGCAAGTTTATTTGGATTTAATTATGAATTAATTCAAAATAATTTTTGCATGAGATTTTGACTACTGATCTGGGTTATACAAGTGTTGTAGATTGTCTAGGTATTTTTTTCATAATTTTGTGATGTGTAGATTATTTGTTATGAATTTTTAAAAAAATTGTTTTAATTAAAATTCATGGAATAATTATGCATGTGAATAATTATGATTAAAATTTGCACAAGGACCCATGGCTGATTTGGTATTTTTCTGCTACTCCCTGATTTAAGAAATCATATTATTTTGATTTTTATTAATTTATTAATTAAATGTTAATTGATTTATTAATAATAAAATTAATATAATAAATTAATAAAGCGTTATTAATTAGGGAGTAAAAGGAAAGGGGGTTACAATTTTTTTTTGTAACGGTTGGCAGACAAGCGGCAGGACTGTTAGCACGCAGAAGGAAAAAAAAACTGATGCAGAGCAACGGTCGGCCAGGTACGGGCGCGTGAGGCGCACGCGCGGGGGTGTTGCGCATTCCCGGAATGCGTTACACCCTGTTGCGCATTTCCGGGATGCGTTACACCCTTTAATGGCTTAAAAGGAACGCAATCCTGTAATGCGTTACAGCCCATCTGTCTTTTTAAAATTTGATTTTTGGGAGTTTCGTAACTCCGTTTTGGGCGTGCAATATATCGTTGGATTCGTTTTTCCGAAACGGATCTAATGGAGTGGTCAAATATTTTTTATATAAAAGTTTTGAACTGTTTATATTCCCGAAAGTGTTTTAAAGCATGTTTTAATTGTTTTAATTGCTTTTAAATGCTATAATAAATCCATACATCATTATATCAATGTGTGACATGATATTACTTGCATGCTTACTTGTTTATTTATTTTTATATATGAGATATATGTCTGTGTTTACCATGCGATGATAGATTTAGGTGAACTTAAATCAATATAAGGCGTGCTCTAGAAAATCTAGAATAGGAATCGTTTCTTGCCTTGACAATAATATTATGAATACAATCATGAGATTCTTGTGTTTATGAAACACGTAATTAAATATGAATTTTCAATTTTGAGAGAAAGGATGATTCTGTCAATAACAGATTTCTATCTGTAAGAAAGGGTTATTAAGTGACGCCTCTTGACAATGCTCCACCCGATCTGGGAATCATCTGATTATCGATTATAGATTTGAAATATTTAATTTAAAAGGAAGAATCTCTTTATAATATGATTATGATTGTAACGTAATATAATCCCTCTAAAATTAAATAATATCAAGTAGTAATTGGCCAATGACACAACGGGCTTGTGTCGGTCATAGCCTTCCAACATGATAGAAAGTGGTTCTTATTTTTAAATCATTGTCGTTTCGTGCTACAGCCGAGGGCTTTGATTTCGAAATAAGAAATACTTGTCTATTACATAGAGATGTGTACATTGAATTAGAATCTAAAGGTCGTTACGTGCTATAGTCGTGGGCCGTTGGAGACTGATTCAATTGTACGAAATGTTGGTTTAGACTTGACTTAGAATATTGAGTTTGTCGTGCTACAGCCGTGACTCAATTATTCAAGAGGCTAAAATTATATTAGGGAATAACATAAGATGTAATTGACAAGAGTTGTCTGCCTATTGAACATCACATGATGTTTCGTGCTACAGCCGAGGTTGTGTAATGGAATGTAGGATCCCTATTCCCACTAGCATTATGAATGCCTAATTTTCACTTAGGGGGTTTATAAATTAGATAAACTACTGGGAGCCACTTATGAATAAAGACCCAATTCATATAGTGTTTTAAAATAAAATTGAATATTTGCTAAGTGTTGTTATTGTGTTTATCATTTACAGATTTACTATATTCGTTATGTCTTCTGCACTATCACTCTGGAGTATACTAGATGCTCACAAGTTGATTGGTCCTAATTTTGCTGACTGGCTTCGAAACTTGAGAATTATTCTCAAGGTGGAGAAGCTAGAATATGTGTTTGACTCACCTAAGCCTACTGAACCTGCTAACGATGCACATAATGATGAACATGTTGTGTATCGTAGTGGATAGATGATGCAAATGTTGCTCAATGCATCATGCTAGCTTCCATGAACATTGAGCTACAGAAGCAACATGAGCATATGGATGCTCACACTATCCTTATGCATCTACAAGAGTTGTATGATGTGGCAGGGAGGACAGATCGATATGAGATATCGAAGGAGCTGTTCGGTTGTAGGATGTCTGAGGGATCATCCGTGAATGACCATGTACTTAAGATGATCAATTTGATTGAACGTCTTGGACAACTTGGTTTTGCCATGGATGGGGAGCTGAGCCAAGACTTGGTCTTGCAATCACTTCCGAGTTCGTTTTCGCAGTTTGTTGTGAACTTTCACATGAATAAGCTGGATGTCAGCCTGGCTGAACTCCACAACATGTTGAAGACTGCGGAATCGAATTTTCCCCCTAAGAAGAGCTCTGTTCTCCTAATTGGTGAAGGTTCCAATCCTAAGAAAAGGAAGAAGAACCCTTCCAACAAGAAGAAAGTAGGTGAGAAAAAGCATGTTCCACCAAAAGCTGAAGACCCCAAGAGCAAAGCTGTTTGCTTTCACTGTAACAAGGTGGGGCACTGGAAGAGGAACTGCAAGATTTACCTTGCAGAATTGAAGAAGAAGAAGGGTAGTGAGACTACCACTTCTGCTTCAGGTATGTTCATGATTGAAGTAAATATGTCATTAAATCAAATTTCTACTTGGGTATTAGATACGGCCTGTGGTTCTCATATTTGCAATTCGTTGCAGGGACTAAGGAGAAGTAAGACTCTTGAGGAAGAGGAGGTGATTCTACGGATGGGAAATGGAGCAAGAGTTGCTGCTGAAGCTGTAGGATCATTTCATTTACATATGCCTACGGGCAAGACCATTATTTTAAATAATTATTATTTTGTTCCTTCGATTGTGAGGAATATTATTTCTATTCCCATGTTAGACTTGGATGGATTTTCGTTTGTTATTCAGAATAATAAATGTTCAATTCTTAGAGATAACGTTCTTTATGGAAGTGGTATTTTAAATAATGGTTTGTATGTATGTGACGTAGAGCATGATTTACTACAAATTGAACATACTAATAAAAGAAAAAGGGATGATGAAAATATCACTTTTTGTGGCACTGCAGACTTGGTCATATTAGTGAAAATAGACTGCGGACATTGCATAAGGAAGGGTTACTTGACCCCTTTGATTTTGAATCATATCCTACATGCGAGTCTTGTCTATTGAGTAAAATGACCAAATCTCCATTTAGTGGACATGGAGAGAGGGCTGCTGATTTGCTAGGATTGGTACACACATATGTATGTGGACCAATGTCTACGCAAGCCATGGGTGGATTTTCATACTTCATTACTTTCATAGATGATCGATCTAGATTCGGATATGTGTATTTGATGAAACACAAGTCTGAAGCCTTTGAAAAGTTCAAAGAATATAAGCATGAAGTGGAGAAACAAACCAAACATAGTATTATAACTCTTCGATCAGATCGAGGTGGTGAATACTTGAATGGAGAGTTTCTAGATTATCTCAAAGAAAATGGTATAGTCTCTCAGTGGACTCCTCCATATACTCCACAGTTGAATGGGGTATCTGAGAGGAGAAATCGAACTTTGTTAGACATGGTTCGGTCCATGATGAGCTATGCGAATCTTCCAGTATTCCTATGGGGTTATGCATTGGAAACCTCAGCATATTTACTGAATAAGGTGCCTTCCAAATCTGTTCCTCAAACTCCGTATGAGATATGGAAAGAAAGGAAACCGAGTCTTAAACATGTTAAGATTTGGGGATGTCCAGCTTATGTCAAGAAAGTTGACCCAGATAAGCTGGAATCTCGATCCGTAAAATGTAGTTTTGTGGGATATCCTAAAGAGACTTTAGGGTATTACTTTTACACCGATCATAGGGTGTTTGTCTCCAGACATGCTACCTTCTTGGAAAAGCAGTTTATCCTTGAAGAAAATAGTGGGAGCAAAATTGAACTTGATGAAGTTCAAGAAGCACAAACTACTACGAATCAAGTAAAAACACCTGTTCAGACTGAACATCCTTCTGTGGAACAGCCCATTCGTAGGTCAGGGAGAGTGTCTCGCCAACCTGAGAGGTATTATGGCCTTGTTATTGAGAATGACAATGAGTTGTCAATCATTGATGATGACGACCCTATGACCTATAATGAGGCTATGAGTAGTGTTGACTCAGAGAAATGGCAAAGTGCCATGAAATCCGAAATGGAATCTATGTATACCAACCAAATATGGACTTTGGTTGAAGCACCTGAGGATGTGAAGCCTATTGAGTGCAAATGGGTATACAAAAGAAAGATTGGAGCAGATGGCCAGGTAGAGACCTATAAGGCCAGGCTCGTGGCAAAAGGATTCAAACAAAGACAAGGGATTGACTTTGATGAAACTTTTTCGCCTGTAGCCCTGTTAAAATCAATTCGGATTTTGCTTGCGATTGCTGCTTACTACGACTATGAGATCTGGCAAATGGACGTGAAAACGGCCTTCCTCAATGGGAAACTTGAAGAGGAAGTGTATATGACACAGCCAGAGGGTTTTCTTTCTAAGGGAAATGAACACCTAGTGTGTAAGCTGCTGCGAACCATATATGGTTTAAAGCAAGCTTCTCGTAGATGGAACATCCATTTTGATGAGACAATCAAAGAGTTTGGTTTTATCAAAAACATAGATGAACCATGTGTCTACAAGAAGGTTAGTGAAAGCGCGGTAACATTTCTTGTATTGTATGTGGATGACATACTTCTTATAGGAAATTATATACTGATGCTACAATCAGTCAAAGTGTGGTTATCGAAGAACTTCACTATGAAGGACTTGGGAGAAGCATCCTACATTCTCGGTATGAAGATCTATAGAGATAGATCTAGAAGAATGATAGGTCTTACCCAGGGTACATACATCCAGAAAGTGCTTAAAAGGTTTAGCATGGAAAACTCCAAAAGAGGTCTCATACCGATGAGCCATGGAGTGTCCCTTTCCGAAAAGATGTCTCCTAAGACACCTGAGGAAAGAGAGTGTATGAGTAAGATTCCTTATGCTTCAGCAATAGGATCTATCATGTACGCGATGTTATATACTAGGCCTGATGTTGCATATTCAATCAGTGTGACGAGCAGATATCAGTCCAATCCAGGTGAAGACCACTGGAAAGCAGTGAAGAACATCCTTAAGTACTTGCGAAGGACTAAGGATATTTTTCTTGTTTTTGGTGGCGGATCTGAGTTGAAAATAGAGGGTTATACTGACTCTAGTTTTCAATCAGAAAGTGATGATAGCAAATCCATGTCAGGGTACGTGTTTATCCTGAACGGTGGTGCGATTAGTTGGAAGAGTTCCAAACAGTCTACAACGGCTGACTCCACAGTGGAAGCAGAATATATAGCTGCAAGTGAGGCTGCAAAAGAAGCCATTTGGATGAGGAAATTTGTTTCTGAGTTGGGAGTTGTTCCTAGCATTGAGGAGCCTATTGTGTTATATTGTGATAATAACGCAGCAATAGCACAAGCCAAGGAACCTAGGTCTCATAAAAATTCCAAACATGTTTTGCGACGCTTTCATTTGATTAGGGAAATCATTGAAAGAGGAGATGTCAAGATTGAGAGAGTTGACACACATAACAACCTAGCAGACCCACTCACAAAGTCATTGTCTCAGATTCACTTTGATCGTCATAAAGAGAAGATGGGTATTAGATACCAGGGTGATTGGCTTTAGTTCAAGTGGGAGATTGAAAGTGTTTGTCCTAAATCTAATCATGTATGATGAGTTAGAAAGAACTTTCTTGTATTCCTATTTGATTTCATTTAAATTAATAAAAGACTTGTTATATTTTTATGGGCTTTATCTATTTAAAGTGTATTAAATAAGATGTTCCATAGTTTAGAGTAAAGCTTCTAGAATTATAATGAGATTATAATAGTGAGATCTAGAAGATGATAACTCTGGACTTAAACAGTTCCTGATCATAGGATAACTAATCGGATGTTAGTGGATCCGCAAAGATTGGTACATACTATGCTTGCTCCCTTCAGGAGGATGTCTGTTCTCATAGGCATTTGTGTGGTGACACTATAGCTAGTATGTAGGTGCTTATTAGGGAATAAGTTCACTGAACATGACTTGATAAGTTGAACAACTAATGGAGATTACTCACGTGTCAATAGTTATTCACTGAGTGATAGTTGTACAAGTGTCCTTAGACTTGAGATCGTTAAAGGTATCTTATATATAATGAACTGTGCTTTGATTTAGTCCTTAGTCTCAAAGGACATCCATTAGGTCTATTCTGGGCATAGGGATTTGTGTATAGAGATAGTTAACGTCAATAGAGGATCTACCCCTGCCAGTATAGGAAGAGAATATCCTATGTTATTCTTAGTATGCGAGTTCTGGAATCTCTGGCCAGAGTGTATAAAATTATAAAAGAGTTTCTAATTTGCATTAATATGAAATTTGCATTATGAATAAGAAATCATATGATTAAATTTGATAGGCTTAACACAAGATCCATGCCTTGTATTTAATCGGGATATTATAAGGGTAGAAGGAATTCATTGTACGGTAACTATTCACTGACAGGTTCTTGGTATTCTAAGTAGTGAATTCATATTATCCGGATAGTCGCGATATGTTGAGAAGCATCACTCACGATGTAGAATAAATATAAGTAATCAGTTAATTATATTTAGTGAATTTTAATATTCATATAAATAATTAATAAAAGTTTATTATTATTTATTTCTACTACCGACATAATATTGAACCTACAGGGTCACACCATAAAAGAATATTTTCTTTGATGAAATAATGAGAGAGAGAGAGAATTATTTTCTAAATAGTTAAGAAAAGAAATAATGATTAAAATAGTTTTAATTATTATTAAAGCATTTTATGAAGATAAAATGTGGGGGTTAAGATATATAAAGATATATTATAAAACCCTAGGAGAGCCCTATAAATAGAATGAGATGGATGGCTCATAAAACATTACACACAACTTTGGTTTTGTGAAAACCCTAGCCTCCATCTTCTTCTTCTCTCTCTCTCTCCCAAAAAAACTCCATTTTTATAAAAGCTCAGTTTTATAAAAAGGTTTATCGAAGAGGATCGTTCTTGGTGGATACCGGTAGAGTGCTTCACACACTGAGGAGCAACTGCTAGCACTCCAATTTTATAAAGCTTCGATTCACTAGGTATGATTTCGATTCCTCAGTTTTTCCCTTTTATACATTTTTCTATATGTGGGGTATATGGTTTTTACGGAATAAATGTTATTTCACGCTTCCGCTCATCCGTAAATTCCATCAGCAAGGTATGCAATCAAACTTGTCACAGAATGAGTAGGGATCATTAGCCTTAGTTTCATTGTACTTGCATGCTCCCACTTCTGGCTTGCTAACAACCTTTTTGCAAAGTTGAGTTAGATGATTAACAGAGTCACACTTTTGACATTGTTTTCTGGGAGCATCTGCAATAAATGCAAAATTATTGCTTTTGTTTATTCCAACCTTCCCATTTCTATTTTTCTTCTTCTTTCCTGCATTTTCAGTACTAACTTCCTTGATTGGTTTCTTAGGAGTTTGATTCACCATGGGCCTCTTCTCAGCTGTAGGAGTTTGAGTTGTTTCTGTGCAATTCTTCTCATTATCCTCATCAGCAAGCTCTTGCTTTATCACCAACTCAACTTCACTAAAATTTGATTCACATGCCTTGAACAGATGTGCATCCACTTTCCTCAGCATAACTGGGGCATCTTCATTTATAATTGTTTTTCCTCTGTCACCTTCAACCTTTTTGTTGTTGTTCAATGCATCATAATCCAAGCCAATAGTTATGTTTGTACATGGCTTATTATTCTCATAGTACTAACCAACTAGCTGAGATGCATTCCAGAATGACTTCAGTTTCACCTTATTCTTCTCTATCTTTTCTCTTAACACAGTTTCTATTTCACTAGCACACTTAGATATTCATTTTCTTGCTTTACTGTCACAAGCTCCATAAGCAGTAGCTCAAACTTCTGTTTCTCACTCTCAAGTTTCTCATTAGTTTTGGGTAACCTATTGACCTCCTCACTAGCTGCTACCATTGTAACGCCCTCCAGACCCGGGGTATAAGTCTAGGAGTTAATAGCTAATCTCTAAACCTGTACAATCTGATTAACAAATAATAAAGAAATGAATCTAAACCCCTTTAACACTAACCAGGATCTTTTTAGGTTGAAGTATAAAAACAAGAACCACTAACTACTTTTATTACAAGCCAAATTTAAAATCTTACGAACTCTCTTTATTACAAACCAGTGTCTAATCAGTTTTAAACTAAGTTCATTTTTTTATTCATACACACACACTAACTATCTACACTCCACATGTATGGGCAACTCAAAGCTTTCTTCCTGGATTAGGATCAACACCTTGGGTATGAGAGGATCCCGAGGCTTGACCCACTTCTTTACCACTCGAGTCCTTATGGGTTTCATATTCCTTCTTAACTGAAAACAATAAGGTGAATAACAACAAAAAGGGGTGAGCCAAAAATTGCTCAACAAGTCCGCAAAAGATAAATAGTGTTAAAGCAATTTAAATGAATCCGTAACCCGGGTATAACTGCAAAGATATCACCCCCACGAGAATAGAAAGAAGGCCGTTACTGGCGAATACAAACGAACTAAAATGGACACAAGTTCGCATCTATACCCTGTTGATCAACCAGGATACAGTGCAGATCTATATCCTACTATATAGATCCAATCGAGCACCCAGGCACCACGGCCCATCTCAAGGATCCGGTTATGTCCCCATCCTTAGGATTAAGTAAACTTAATCCCCAAAGTATCACTATCCAGTCCATGGAATAGCAACCGAAATAATCGGTATGCTTTGATATATTCTAATCACCAGAATATATCAATAATTGTGAGTAACAATTGGAATATGAATAATGAATTCAAATGAAAAGGATAAATCAAGAATCGAAATGAAATATGAACAAGAGAATCAAAAGAGTACAAGTGTGATAGAATTTGAAGAAATATCATTATTTAAAAAATAGAATAAGGGAGAAACTTGCCTTCTGTGCGACTTACTGCAATTAAGTCACCTTCGTCTATCACCTACTCGACCTGCCTTGTTGGCTTAGCTTCTGTTAGAAAAATAGACTGGTTAAGTCATTTCGTACTTCAATTGCATCTTGAATCGACTTCACATCGTTCCTATTATCTACCCATACCCTTATGACTGACTTGTATATTACATATAAGCAAGTAAGACTCGATTAACCACATAATACACTTAAGCACATAAGCACATAATCATTTTTATAGTTAAAATAATTTTTAGAATCAAAATCGACTCGTTGATCGCTCAATTGATCATTATCTGACTCGTTTCCCATTTTCAGAATTTTTCGGACTCGTCTCGGCACGCACTTCGACTGATAATCAAACAACTAACAAGGTAAGCTAATTTCTAGAGAAATTAGGCTTTAATATCATTTTTAATGAAAAGAATTCATTTTTCTGAGTCAAAGGGCTTTTGTTTCACCCAAATCGGACTAACGGTCTAATTAATATCAATTAAACACTGATAATTCAATTTATTATTCAATATAAATAATTATTACTAATTTTTAAACCCTAAAATAATTTTTAAATAATTATTTAAGAAAAATCAGAGTCAAAAATAATTTTTCTATAATTTTTGGAATTAAAATGAGTTTGTTATGATTTATTGAAAACTATTTGATTAATTATCGAAATAATTAATCATTTTTAAATAATTAATAAATAATTAATAAGTAATTATTTAATAATTATTGTATTTAGAATAATTAATCCCTAATTATTAGGATTAGTTACAATTTATTACAAATATTTATAATTTATTATTACTCACTCGATTAGATCGGTTATTTACAAATAAATAATCGATACAACTAGCTGTTACGTTATTTATCGAATAATTAGTTATTATTTGTATCATAATCCAACTCAACGATCAACTACTCGTATAAGTACGAGTTACTCGCATTATTTAACTAATTAGCGAATCTTTAATCATAATATTCGATTAATTTTCATCCTTAATTATTAATTAATTACTAAATTACTAAATAATAAGTAAATAGATAAATAATTAGATAAATGATTAAATAACTAATTAAATAACTAAATTCGAATTTCTAAACTAGTAAAATAAGTTAGGATTTATTAGTAATAATTTTCAGAATTTAAACCTAATTTTTTTATTAAATTTTTAGAATTATAAAAATTAATTTTGATTTTCATAAAATATAAATAATTAATTTGTAATTCAGAAACATAAACTGAAATTCAGATTAGGGATTTTTAGGATCAAAACCGGGTTAATATTAGGATCCACCGGGTTGGCAAGAACAACCCGCCGGTGTTCTTCACAACCCAGAAACCAGCGAGGTTCCGGCCACCGAAGCTCGATTCCGGAGAGGTCGATTCCTACACGAAATAACGTGTTTTCAGTCCGTTTTTGCTGCCAACCAATTTGTCGCAACTCCAGCTGCACATCTGTAATAACCCCAAAAAAATTTTGGACTTTTTGTAAACCTTATGAATAGTGATTTTGCTGATTATGCTGAATAAGAAAACTTTCCATGCCTCACTTTGTAGAGGTTCTTTTATTGTTATTCTGAGATCTTATTAGTACTCTATATGGTATATAAATGTATGTAAAGATCGTCAGAATCCAAATTCGAACACTTTGATTTTTTCCCGAAAATCTACCAGATACCGAAAGAATTGAGTATAAGGTAACAGGTTAAAAAGGATTTAAATTCAAGGATTATAAGAGGGGATCATAAAAAGGAATATAATGTATTGAGAAAGGTTAAGGGAACCCAAGTAATAAGATCCCGGGTATGATCCCTCAAACGATAAACGAGAACGAAAGTTAAGCGAACCGTATAACAGATCAGCGATCATTAGCCAAGTGATTAGGAGTTAATCAAAGGGGTTAGTGGATGATGATGTCATCACACCAACAAGAGAAGGACAAGTGTAACAAGATGACATAGAAGGATGACATAAGCATGACCAAAAAGGGAAGGAATTGTAGGTTGATTTTAAGCCATTCATTTTTTTTAACATGGTAAAAGGTTAATTAACAAAACAAAAAGGGAAAGCAACCAAGCAAACATCATCTTCTCCCCCCTCATTCTTTGCTCTTGACTTTTCCATGAAAAGCAAAGGAGAAATTTTCAAAACTCAAGCTACACACCTTCAAAAATTAAGAGGTTTGTTTCCTTAGCTTCCATAATTCATGACTTAGTTATGTTCTGAGTTTGAAGCCAAGATTCCAAGGTTTACTAAGCTAATCAATTCATCAAAGTTCTTGGTGAATAGTGTTTTCAAGAAACTAACTTTGTGTTTTCTTATGTTTTCTTCAAGATCCAAGCTTAGTAGAGATAGTTAGGGGTTACTTAAGGTTTCCTAAGTGATTCTCCACTCTCCAAGGAAGGTATAACTTCTCAAACCCTTAATCTTAAGTTTTGTTGGTTTGGATTTCATAATGTTTAGATGATGGGTTAAGTGTAATGGATGTGTACTCATGTTTAGAGCTTGTTATGAGTAGTATAGTTCATGAGAAGCATGGTTATTGAAAATTTAGAGATTGGTTGGTTTTGTAATGTTTTTGGAATGGTAAATCTTGATTATTAGTTAATGAACTTAAGTAAGCTCTTAGTTCATGATTGAGAAGTAGTATAAATTGGAAATCTTGAGTTGTTGGGGATGTTGAAGTAAATAATGGATGAAGTTTGGTTGTAGTGGTGATTGTGGGTTGAATTGTGAATTGATTGGAATGGTTTAAATTTGGTAATCGCGTAAACATAGCCGTCGTAATGCCCGATTTATCCTAGACTGCTTTTGTTCTTAACATTAGGACCCGTGAACTCACTGTTAGGTTTTGACCATTGCCATGATTAGATAGTTCATGTTACGAGCTTCGTTTTGATATGTGGTTCGCTTGAATCCGATGTATGGTTTAGGAGAAACGACCGTTTTAAGTAACGGCGTTTCGTGACCGAACCATTACCCCTTGCCTTACTTTAAAACCTTGGTTAAGGACCTTAAATGACTAATTGGGATATGAAACAATTATGCAAAGTGGATTAGGCAGTTGGTAGGGTACTCGCGAAAGAATCGCCTTAAAATTCCTAATGGTTAATTTATTAAAAATAGTGGAGCCGAGGGTACTCGAGCGACCTAAGTGAATCGTTAAGCGCGAAAGCGAACGTTAGGGTCTAATTGGTTAAAGTATAGATTCATAAGCGACTTTGGTTTAATTCCAACTTATATGATATTTATAGGTTACCAGACTCATCCCGGGCCTTTTATCACCCCCAGTCGCTCAGGCAAGTTTTCTACCCGTTATACTGTTGTGGTGATGTATATATGTATATGCATTATCTTATGATAGATGCATGATTGTTATTAGCAAATCTTGCGATATATTGGAGCATGTTGATATGTTTTATATGCATGCCTGTTTCATAATATTGATATCTAACTGTTGATTCAAATGCGTATAAGTTACATAATACATATGCTAGAGATAAGCAGTAATTGCGTATACCCTTAGTATAGGGGACCCAAAGGCGAACATTTTCTAAAACCGGGAGTCGATGTTACCGAGTATAATATATATATATATATATATATATATATATTTTTTAAAACTATTAAATGAATAAGGTTTATTCGATAACTTTATTTTATTTAATAAATATTATTTTGAATATTCATTCGAGGACTCATGACTCCGTTTATTTTATTTAATGAATATTATCTTGAATATTCATTCGAGGACTTATGACTCTGTTTATTCTACTTAATGAATATTATTTTGAATATTCATTCGAGGACTTATGACTCCGATTATTTACTAAATAATATTCTTTATTTTATTAAAGAATAATATTTCGATAATCAAACTTATTTTTGATTATTCAAATAAAGATCGTACTTCGTATAAGTATACCTTTGGGTATTTATTATTCGTTTCAAGTATGAGTTTTAAAACTTCTACTTCAAATTATTTATATAGAGATTATCCTTATGGGAATATTATTTAAATAATAATATTCAGATATTTTCTAATATATCGGGACTGATTTATTTCATTAAATCAGCATTACTCCATACATTCTTAAAAATATTTTCGAGTCTTCAAAATGATTTTAAAAGTTAGAGCGGATCCCAAAACTCATTTTTTTTTATTTAAGATCTTCCTTTCAAAGGGGATTTAAATACTCGCTCAAAAACTGAGGGATCCGGCTCTGTGGTGTATTTTATATTCGCAACGAGGTTTCTGTTTTGATAAATGAATTGATTACTTACCCAACGTTCGGGAAGTAAGTCCATCTATTGAGTCGGCATAAGCAACATGGGCTCAGTGGGCGTCCATGAAAGTGTAAGTGGCTCAGTGGGAGTCCATCAAATACGTAAGTGGCTGAGTGGCAGTCCAGCATAAGGTCCTATTGAGGCCAGGGTGATGACCAGTGGGGAATTCGTCCATCTACTAGTAGAAAAGGTTACTTATTGGTATCTTTGCCTGATCAGCAAGATATCAGGTTTATGCCAAGGTTTTCTCCTTTCCAAATTTATTGGATATTGCAACTCTGTTTATAATTTTCATAACAGAGGTTTTCAAGGAGTGTATGAAATGTATATATATATAGGTGTATATATATATCGGGACTTAATGAAGTATCTCGTAACTTCATTTCTTTCAAATGATATTTCAAAGATTGAATATATTCAAGTCTTATCTTATAGTCTCATCAGTGTGATGAACTTCTGAAACTAATTATAACTTGAACGGTGGTAGTTCAAGTAGTATTCGGAAAAGATATAAGTATATTGGAGTATCTTGTAACTTCATCTTTTAAACTTATATCTAGTAAATGATTATCTTATGCATGTCAAAGATTTTCAGAAAAATGTTGAGACAAGGTTAGATATATGAGATCACCTTGCAACGATATTTTTTTATACAGTTATAAACTGGAACTCTGTGTATATTATACATGTCAGAGGATTTCAAAGATTGTGAAAAGTATATATGTATATATACCGAATATTTTGCGACTTGGTCGCGTTAGGATAACAAACTTGGTTCATTTTTACTTGACCAAGACTTTCATGAGTACTATGAGAATGCTCATATATTGTTAATTATTATACATATTATTTTGGTGGGTTTGTTGCTCACCCTTGCTTTCTTCTTTCATCACACAACAACAGATAGAAAAGATGAACAGGATCAAGCTCTCAATTCACGAGCAGATTGGAAACGTTCCGCAGTTTCCTGTAGGCGTTGATGCCGTTGTAGCTGAGGTAGGGTCTACCAATAGGCTAGGCTTTCAACTTTTAATGTACCAGACTTATGTATATTTATGAATTGTAATAATGGCAAGGAATATGTAAATTTATTCAGAAACCCTCTTAAGGTGTAATGGTTTATAATTGTGGAATAAAATGACTTGTGTTATTTTTGGGTATTCATCTCTAAGACTATAACTTGTGGTGTGTGTGTATATTGTGGGGTCACAGTACGTAGTAGTTGGTTGATTATTAAGATTAAGTATTATTAAGGGAAATGGAACTCGTGACAACCTGGATCCCCGACCCCGAATTTGGGGGTGTTACAACATCCCCGTCGTCCTTCTCATCCGTCCAACCCTGTGTCATCTTTCCCGGCGAAACAGAAAAAAAACCGGTGAGAATTCGGCGAGCTTGATTTGTAGTCAAAACGAAATTGTTTGGATCGATTCGACCCTCTATTCCATTCAAAATCACACCAGCAATTCAACCATACCAACATCTAATCCTAATAACTCCTACAACTCCTTCTCCAATCAAATCAAGCAAAAGTCCGGCCAAATACCAATCTTACTGATTTGTACACCAAAATTCATGTTCTATATACGAAAATAAAGCTTACAACACACACAATCAAAGCCCCATACTCTACAGGACCTCGGTTACCTCTAAATTCAAACACGATCAAATAAAATTTTGCATAAACCCTAGATGTAGTACAATCATCTCAAGCAATCGTCAGTAAAATTAATTAACAATCAATCAGAAATCATCAAACATTCATAACATCAATTTCAACAAAATACCCCAGAACCAAAAAGTACCAAATCGGTATAAACCCTAGAAATCGAAATTGAAAATTAACACATCAAAACATGATTTTGATACCAGAAACTGAAAGAACGGATCGATTTGGATACTCACATCGATCGATTTGATGCTCAGAAATGTTCAAAATCGGTGATTGATTTTTGACCCGAATTCCGACCCGAATTGTTCTTCAGAGAATTTCCATAAAATTTGCAGAATTTTAATGATTAATTAATTATAATTAAATAATAATTAGGTTATTTATACTATGAAAAATAATACCCCTAAATAAAATTAAGGGGCTAATTACACTCCTAATAAAAATATTTAGCCCTAATTTTTATAATTTTTGAGTATAAAAATTTAATTTATATTTATTTTATATATGCAATATATATGCCAAAATTTCCCAAAAATTGTGAATAATGCAAAAATACAAAGAAATGGTAGAAATAGAAGTCCTATAATTTTATAAAAAAATGTGATTTTTGTGGGGTTTTCAACACCCAATGGGGCCCGGAAAAGTCATTTTTCGCAAAACGAGAAAATTTATAAAATGCATAGATGTTCAGAATAATGCGATGGTAAAAGCCGTTTGATGAAAAATAAGGCCCATTATTTTATTTGAAATACTTGCTTAATCATGGTTTGGGTCGTAAAATGTTTGAATTGAAAGCGATAAATGAAAAACAAAATATCTTAAAAATATCTTAAAAATACCGAAATGACACAGAATGCACATAACACGTAGCAACTAGGGTTTGACAGATAATTACACATAATGACACATTAATACACATAATTTATTATAAATATGATATAATACAGACGGAAATTTCCCAGACGTTACAACCATGCTAGTATGGATGTGGAACATTTCTATGCTCATCTTTTCAATAGTCTCCTTATATTGACTCTCATTTAAATCAATAGTGGTAAAAGTTGGTACCTGTGTTTTTTATGAGGATGACTCTCCTTGCTCCAAGGCCATGAGTACACAGTTTCCAACTTCCTCATCATTGTCTGAATCATCCTAACTTTTTCCTTCTGCAATATAAGCTTTACCCTGTTGCTTTCTTAGAAGAGCCTCATACTTTGCCTCCAATTCAAGATAGTTCTTTTCCTTTTTCATCTTCTTAGACTTCCTGCATTCTGTAGAAAAATGGCCCAATTCATCACAATTAAAGCACCTGATCTTTGACCTGTCAACAGATCCTATTTTGTAGCCATTTTTGCTGCCAGAGTTGTATTGTGCCTTTGCCTTCCAGATGTTGTCCTTGTTGGATATTTGTGCCTTATTTTTGAAGAAATTTGTCTTCTTTACTCTAATGTTAGAGAATTTCCTTGGTAAGTAATCCATTGACTGATATAACTCATCCAGTTCATCTAAGGTATAAAATTCATCCTCCTCAAGTTCAAGAATAACTTGCTTCTGTGGTTCCTTGTTCTTTTGCTCATTACTTGAAACAACTGGAGTCTGGATTTCTAGTTCATCATCAGATGACTGGCTGTCATTAACAACTAGTGCACTTGATTAATCTACAATATTCCCTTGACCAGGCCTTAAATATTTTCTTTGGATCATTTCCAGTTCATAGGTTTTTAGTCTGCCATACAAAACCTCCAGTATCATTCTGCTCAAGTCTCTCCCTTCTCTTATAGCTGAAATATTTTGTTCTGGATGGTCAGGAAGGGTGAGAAAAAACTTCAAGTTAACTTCCTCAGCTTCATAGTATTTGTCATGAAGCTGCAAGTCATTAATCAGCTTGTTAAATCTTTCAAAGACAGCAGTTATACTTTTTTTAGGTTTAGCCGTAAAACCCTCATATTGAGACACTAGTATTCCCTTTTGGTTAGATCTAACTTCCTCTATACCTTCACACAGAATCTCTATATTCTCCCATATTTGTTTGGTTGTGTCACAGTTGACAATATTATTGTACATGAAATTATCAAATGACTCTATCAGAATTAATTACAAACCAATGTCAATAAAAACTTATTACTTCTCAATGTTTATGTATTTTGAAGTATCTTTAGGACCATAATGAGCTGGGATAACCATATATCCATCTGTAGATTCTTCAACCCTTTCCATAGGAGTGAAAGGTCCATTCTTCAGAATGTGGATGTACAAGGGATTGGCCATCCTTAGAAACAGCATCATCTTCTTCTTCCATAATGTGTAGTTAGTTTTATCAAAGGCTGGTATCTTGATACTGCTAATCTTCTATGTATTCATTCTTCGAAGATCTTTAATCTGTTTGCTTTCAAATTTTGCTATAATACCACTTGTTAGGTAATGAATACAACACATAGGGGGGTGAATGTGTTTTGGATAATTTTAAGGCTTTTTGAATGTTTGTTACTTGGTTAATAAAGTAGATTAGAAATATAATAATATTATGTTAGCTGAAATAAAACAGTGCACACAATATTTCAAAACTCACTTAATTTTATATTAAAATCAACCTAGTGTCTTGCTACAAATCATGGGTTCTTCATAAGTAAAGAACTCAGCTTCTTCCTTGAGAGTGTACAAGAAAAACTAGATCGGTTGATACAATTTAAAAGCAAAGGACTGGTGTTTACTTCATAGATTAGTAAACACGGGTTTACACAGCATGCAATAGAATGTACTAAACCCTACTTTATGTTATCTCTATAGCTTTTCATTTCTGGCTTAGTGTTTCTTTGCAAATCGTGTAGGTCTGTGACTTTCCTTTGTCAGTTAATCTTGGCCTTTGATCTTGCACTCTTCAAGATACTTTTGTAGACTTTTCAATCTAAGTGATTAGATTGTTTGTTGATTGATAATCTTGAATATTTAACTTGTCTTCATTCTGTACTTGAGGTTTATATCGAGATCTCCAGTTTTTTCTATAGAGAACTGACATCTCGATAAGTATAATGGCTTATTGAGATCTCTTAGTTCTCTACAAGTGTATTGACTTGTTGAGGTCTCTGATTTCTCTATATGTGAACTTGGCTTATCAAGGTCTCCAAACTTCTGCATGTAGAAATGACTTGTCGATATCTCTGAGATCTTTATAAGCATTTTGACTTGTCGATATCTCTGAGATCTCTAATGAGAAAATTCACTTGTCGATATCTCCAATCTTCACATCTTCATTTGACCTATCGATATCTCTGAGTTCTCTAATACAGAAATGACTTGTCGATATCTCAGATATCTTTATATACATTTTGACTTGTAGATATCTCTGAGATCTCTAATGATAATTTGACTTGTTGATATCTCCAATCTTCATGTCTTTATTTGGCTTGTCAATATCTCTGAGACTTCTCTATAAGTTGTTTTGGACTTCTCGATAAGTCATTCTAGAGTTCTCGAATGACTTCTCCATATGACTTTATCTGTGACTTGTAGATATCTTGACTTAGAACATTTTTCCTAAAACAGATTTATTCAACTCCAAACTTCTTCACAATTTCTCTGAGGCATGATCTTCTTGTTCTTCTTCCAGAGTTTATTCTTAGGCTTGAGATTGTTTACAGAAAAATACTCCAGTCTAATCTTTGACATTCTTACAAACTCAAGTAATACAGTACAAAATACAAATTTAGATTATCATACAACTAATTCTTAGGGCTGTCAATTTGACTTAGTCTTTTTATAGTACAGGCATGTCTTGCACAACAAAACATTCATCTTGAGTTGCTTTCCTTGTTTGAACTCTAGATGTTGCATCACCAATGATCAGTTCAAATGGATGATCCTTAGTCCATTTTCTTTGAGGTGGTAGATTTGTTCTAGATGAAGTGGCCTCATTGGTATCTTAATGTGTGACAGAGTGTTGACTAGTTGACACTCCCCCTGGGTTTGCGGATCTTTGTTTTGAAGATGGGGTTCTATCAAGCAGTGATCTAGAATGATCATCAACGGATGCTAAATTTTGTCTTTCAACGGATGATGCACTTTGTCTTTCAACGAATGCATTCATTTGTCTTTCAACGGATGTTGCATTTTGTGCATCAACTGTTATTGTTTCATCTGATAACAAGTTTGAATATTATTTTGCCATTCCTTCTTGATCACTTTCATCATCACTATCATCAAAATACATCTCAACATTATCAATTTTGAGGCTTGCATGGAAATCTTCATTTCTAAGTCAATCAATATTTTTATCATCAAACACAACATGTACAGATTCCATTACTATATTGGTTCTTAGATTTTAGACTATATATGTTTTCCCAACAACATATTCAACAAAGATACCTTCATCAGCTTTTGCATCAAACTTTCCATGTTGGTCAGCTTGATTCATTAGGATATAACATTTGCATCCAAAAATATGAAGAAAATTCAGCGTTGGATTCCTTCTCTTGAACAACTGATAAGGAGTCATGCCTTTGGCTTGATTGATCAAAGAAATATTATGAGTGTAGCATGCAGTTTTGACAGCTTCAGCCTAAAAAAAAGTAGGTAACTTTGATTCCTCTAGCATAGTTCTTGTAGCTTCAATTAATGATCTGTTCTTTCTCTCAATCACTCCATTTTGTTGTGGTGTCCTTGGAGCTGAGAACTCATGCATGATTCCATTTTCTTCACAAAACTACCTTATTGTAGAATTCTTGAACTCAGTTCCATTTTCACTCCTGATTCTTCTAACTTTGAGATCAACATGATTGTTGACTTGCCTAATATGATTGATAATGATTTCACTAGCTTCATCCTTTAAACTGAGAAAATATGTCTGTGAGAACTTGAAGAAATTATCTACAATCACTAGGCAATACCTCTTCTTGGAAATTGACAATACATTGACTGCTCCAAATGAATCCATATGCAACAGTTATAATGGTTTTTCAATTGTTGATTCAAGCTTCCTTTTGAATGATGACTTTATTTGCTTTCCTTTCTGAAAAGCATCACACAGTCCATCCTTTGAAAAATCAACTTGAGGAATGCCTCTAACAAGGTCTTTCCTGACTAATTCATTCATTGTCTTGAAGTTCAAATATGATAGCTTCTTGTGTCATAGCCAACTTTCATCTTGACTTGCTTTGTTGAAAAGGCAAGTGATTGAATCTGTATTTGTTGAGTTGAAATCAGCTAAGTACACATTCCCTTTTTTTACTCCAGTAAGAACCACTTTGTTATCCTTTTTGCAGGTTACAACACAGGCTTCAGAATTAAAGGTAACCGAGTTGCATTTATCAAATAGTTGACTGACACTCAAAAAATTGTGTTTGAGTCTATCAACTAGTGTAACTTCATCAATGATGACATTCTCTTTTGAAATCAAGCCATGTCCCATAGTATATCTTTTGTTATCATCTCCAAAGGTAATGCTAGGACCGGCTCTTTCCTTGAACTCTGTGAGCAGGGTAGAATCTCCAGTCATATAACTTGAGCAACCATTGTCCAAGTAGCATATATTCTTTCTATTTTTATGCACACATCAAAACCAAATCAAGTTGCTTTATGTACCTAAGTTTCCTTCGGTCCTACCTTGTTAGCTTTCTTCTTAGATTTCTTAGACTTTCCACCACTAGACTCGGGTAATTCAAAATCAACCTTTATCTTGGGGGTAGATCTTTGAAAACCATGACTATTTTGAGATTAATCAAGCACATTGTTACTAACAAAATATGGCATAGGTTGTGTAAACATGTTATTCCAGATAGGCATGCTATATGGCATTTATGGCATATTGAATGCAGCATAATAAGGATTTTGTGCAAATGGTATATTAGCAAAATGTGCAAGTGATTTATGTGGAGGCATAACAGGCATGGCATGCATGGGTGTCATAGGCATGTTAGGAAAAGAAAGCGATGCATACATGGGTGCATTCATAATAGATTTGCAATTAGTAGACAAATGATAAACACTACCATATTTCATACATGTTTTTCTAGGTGCATACTTATCAGGTGTTTAGTTGTTATGTTTGTTAATCCCTACTTTCCCATTCCTGTTTGTTTTCCTTTTTTATTTTTCTTCGACCTTAATCTTTTCTAACCTATCATTCAATTGCTTCATTGACAGATGCCCTATATTTACTTTCCTTACATCCTTGGTTTTACTTGATTCTCTTGAGACAAAATTCTTGGTAACTGAACCATATTTCTCATTAAGCTTTGATAGTTTTCCTTTACTACTAGTCTTTTTCTCCATCAATGGATGAGTATCATCTTTCAATGGATGAGCTTCGTCTTTTAACAGATAAGCTTCATCATTTGTTGATTCAACATCCATTGATAGACCATCAACTAACTCTTGGTCCAGTTTCTTCTTGTCTTTCGTCAAGGCTACTTCACAAAATGATTCAATACCTTAAACTTTGGCAATCTATGCACTAACCCCCTAGAAGATTTCCAGGATTTAATGACTTATTGCTCACGTTCAAGCTACTTTCTCAGGATTTCCTCTTTCTTCAAAGACTCATTTAACTCATCTTTAGCAACTTTACACTGAATTTTCAATTTCTCAAACTAAATGAATTGAATTTCTAACAAAGCATTTATATCACTCAAAAACTGATTGTTTTATTTAATTCTAGTGTTCTCTTTAGTTAGTGATTTAAGTGTGACATGTAAATGATATAATTCAGTAGACATATCAGTAATAGAATCATTGTATTCATCTTTAGTGAGCTGTGAAAGATTTGTTATGGTTACCTGTTTGCTAGATGAGCTAACTTCTATTTCATATGACTTGTACATTAGAGTTATATTGACATACTTCATGTCTTCATCTGCATCCTCTTCATCAGCTTCCCAGTCATTTTCTTGAGTAATGAAGGCATTCCCCTTTTTTTTGAGCAACTCAAAATATTTCTTCTTATAATCCACACGATCAAAGCTTTTCTTTTCTGAGTTTGGCTTTCTGCACTCATTTATAAATGATCATTTATCCCACATTTGAAACATTTGAATTTAGTTTAATCAACCATGTTTCTGTGGGATTTTGCAGCTTCAAAAATTTTCTTGAATTTGAGCTTTGCAAACCTTCTTAATAGAAATTCCAAATGCTCATTCATGTCATCTTGGATGGGGCAATCATCATCTTCATCCATCATCCCTTTACCCTTCCTCAAGTCAGATCTGCCTTCACAAACATTGATGTTTGGTGCAGCTTTAACAACTTCAACCTTCGACTCTACCACTCTTTCTTGCTCAGCTACCAGTGCCACTAATCCATTTTTCTTTCTTCCCTTCTCCATCAGTTCATCCTATTCCATTTCAAGCTCATATGTCTTTAGAATTCCATACAGTCTCTCAAGAGTAAAATCCTTGTACTTTTATGAATTTTGAAGAGAGACTGTCATTGGCTTCCATTTTTTTGTTAAAGACATCAAGAATTTTAGGTTAGAATCCTTGGTTTGGTAGACCCACCCAAACAGCTTTAGTCCATTTAGTAGTTTTTGGAATCTACTGAAATTGTCACTCAGTGACTCACCATCTTTAAAGTGAAAATGTTCATATTGTTGTACGAGAAGTTGCATCTTGTTTTCTCTTACTTGCTTAGTTCCCTCACATAGCACTTGAAAAGTGTCGCAGGTATCTTTAGAAGTTTTGCAGTTAATGACATTGTCAACCATGTCTTGATCAAGACCATTGAACAAAATGTACATGGCCTTCTTGTCTTTGTGAACTGATTTAATTTCTTCATTAGACCATTATGACTTTCGCTTTGGGACAGTTTGCTCATTTCCAGTTGCATCTTCAGCATCTATTGCAACCCTTCTCGGAACATGAGGTCCATTCTTTATGCACTTGACATAGCTTTTATCTTGAGAGAGTAGATGAAGCTGCATCTTCACTTTCTAGTGATGATAGCTGACTTTATCCAGAATTGGAATCTTTATGCCTACATCCTTCCTACTCATATTGTTGATTGCTTTGATATTTAAAATCTTTGTGTGTTAAGAGCTTGCTCTGATACAAATTGTTATTCCCTAACTATATAACAACACAATTATAGAAGGGGGGTTGAATGGAATTCTGTTTTCTTTTTTCCTTATGAAAAATTCTTTCTTAAATATACAACTATATTGGGAATATGCAAGTATGCAAATAAGACTTTGAAAGTATTCAAGAAACACAAAATAAATAAGCAAGAGTTTAAAAATTTCTGGTGGATTTGTATTACCGCCAGAGATGTATATATTGAGAAAATTTATGTGATGCAAGAATGCACACAGCTGCTTACAAGTAATATAACTTAAAATTGAAAGTGCTTAAAGATATAGCTTACAAAGACTCTCTAGATGATTTCTTGCAATTCTTGGTTTTAAAATACTTTCTACACTTGGTTTATATCACCAAGTTATATGTGCAAATAAACAAAAGTATTCCTATCAGCTAAGTCCAATTCACATGTTTCTTCATTTCTCTATCCAATGCAATTTTAGTTAGATACAACATCTTTGAACGAGCTTGTCTTGCATGGAAATGGAAATGTTTCATTTTCTTCTAATATCTGCAATCAGGCTGCCACATTCCTTTTGTGCACTATCAACCCATGTGATCCTGTCAGCTTCTGTCAAGTCCCTATCAACTGTTATCTTTGTTGATTATCTATTGAGGCTTCATTGTTTATCTATTGACACTATATTAGTGTTATCCGTTGAAGCTTTCTTGACAGCATCCGTTCATAGATTTATCTGTTATCCGTTGATGGCTTGACTTGCTTATCTGTTGAGGCAATATGAGTTATCCGTTGAAGCTTGTAGAGTCATCCATTAATGCTTTGTAGATTAGCAGTTGAAATTCTTTCCATAGCAGTTGATACTCTTTTACTTTTACAAAATTACAAGGCATTTTATATGTACAATTAACCCACATATCTTGTATATTTTTCTAGTAATCAACATGACTTAGAAACAACTAAAAACTACCAATCCCCCCAGCTATTCTAGTGCACAGAATGTGCTACATACTTATTCATATAAGATACTCCTTCAGCGGATAGATAACTGTGGTTATCCGTTGAAGGCTACAAAATACACTAAACAAATCTACTTAAGTGCTTTGGTGAGTTATCATCAAGACTACAACACATTCATTACAGTACTAAATAGGTGTTCAGAAACAAGACGGACAATGAGGGCATCATTACAAAGAATAAGCAAGGTTGGTTACAAAGGGATATTCTCAGCAAGAAGGTATTGATTATGATGATACTTTTTCTCATGTTGCAAGACTTGAGATCATTAGAAATTTTCTGGCCTATGCTGGTCACATGAAGTTCAAGGTGTTCCAAATGGATGTAAAGAGTGCATTTCTTAATGGTGAACTTGATGAGGAAGTTTATATTGAACAGCCTACAGGGTTCATGATCCAAACTATCAAAATCATGTCTACAAGTTGGATAAAGCACTCTATAGACTAAAGAAAGCTCCAATGGCCTGTTATGAAACACTTGCACAGTTTTTACTGGAAAGTGGTTTCAAAAGAGGTACAATTGATAAAACTTTGTTTTATAAGTATCAGGGTAATGGCTTGTCATTAATTCATATTTATGTTGATGATATCATGTTTGCTCTACTAATGATAAACTCTGTGAGAGGTTTGCCAAGTTAATGCAATCCAGATATCTGATGAGTATATTGGTAAAAATGAGTTATTTTATGGGATTACAAGTAAATTAGACTGAAGATTGAATTTTAATTATTCAAGCTAAATATACCAGAAATTTATTGAAAAGGTTTGAAATACAAGATTGCTCAACTGCTACAACTCCCATGGCCACTGCTACCAAGTTAAATTTAAATACCGGTACATTAGTTGATATAACTAACTATAGAAGTATGATTGGCTCACTCCTATATTTGGCTTTTAGTAGGCTTGATATCATGTATGCTACATTTCTTTGTGCAAGGTTCCAAACTGATCCAAGGGAACCACATCTTATAGTTGTGAAAAGAATTTTCAAATATCTTAAGGGCATTATGAATCTTGGGTTATGGTATTCTATAGAATCAGACTTTAAGCTAATAGGATACTCAGATGCTGATTTTGCAAGATGCAAAATAGACAGGAAAAAGACTTCAAGAAGCTGCCAATTTCTTGGAGGCAAGTTGGTTTCTTGGTTTAGAAAGAAACAAAAGTCAATTTCCACTTCTACTGCAGAAGCTGAGTATATTATTGCAGGAAGCTGTTGTGCACAAATTCTTTGGATGAAGAATTAGTTACTGGATTATGGGTTAGAGTATTCTAAAATTCCTATATATTGTGATAATCAAAGAACTATTGCAATGACAAAAAATCCAATACAATACTCAATGACAAAGCACATCTGCATTAGGTATCATTTCATAATGAAACATGTAATGAAAGGTACAGTGTAATTGCATTTTGTGCCTACAGATCAGAAATTAGCAGATATTATCACCAAACCACTTTGTGAAGCTAATTTTACAAGACTGGTGAATGAGTTGGGAATGATCTCGGGATATTTATCAAATACTGATAAACAAATTATTTTATGTAATAGGCATATATGATGAGAGTTTGGTATCTATTTCTTAGATTCAGTATTTCTTAAATTCTGATGACTGTCTTAAACACTAATACCGTGAATTCATATTATTTGATCTGTGAAAAATGTTTAGAATGTTAAATTCTAATAATTTACTCTCTACAGTATTTGCATGAATAAGCTCTGATGATAGAAATAAATACTGATACGATTCAAGAATGTAGGTTGACTATTAGATTCTGATTTTTTTTTAATTTATTCAGGAATTTTTAAGTCAATAATTGTTATTTCAATTAATGGTTGGGATTCACCTCGTGGCTAAATTTAATGATTACAACTGTGTGATTAGTGGCGGGTGAAAAGGGATAAACAGTTCAGTAATTATAAGCATTATCTTGTGTAACCGTGCACGTCTTTACTACTTCTATTTATCTGTTACATGACTATTTATTAAAGCAATATGATTGTACCATGTGTCCCACTAAGTCGAACTGTTTGTAAGTAAAAAAATACAGAGCTATACAAAATCATTTTTTGATTTTAAAATTATCACTTCATCTTTTACCAAATTCTTTCTACTCTCTTACTCTCTCTACTCTCTTACTCTCTTTTCTCGCACGATTAAATTCTGATACCCAACTTAGTTTTTAAGCTTTTCTCAAACAGTTGCAATGGCTTCTCCAGTTATAACAAAGGATTTCACTTATAAAGGTGCTAAGTTTGTTCCTAACAACTATGCAGCTATCTTGGAAAAGACTGGTGTCCATCCTGATTACCACATCTTTCAGGATTTGCTTGTTGTAAGTGAACTATGGTATGCTCTTACAAACCCTGTTGTTAATTTTGGAGATAATATTCTTGTTTTATGGAGAACAGGTGTTTAGGTCAACTAAAAAGATAATTTCTTGCTTTATGAACTCAGATTTGGTATGAAAAAAAACTAAAGAGTCTAGGTCAACTAAAGAGGTCAGGGCTTAGAAAGGATCGAATTTCTTTTTTGATTGCATCACTATGGCATTCAACAACAAGTGTACAAATTTTGATGTTATGCCCATGATATTACAACAAATTGAGTATTCTCTGATCTATAACTGCAATTATAATTTCAGTAGAATAATCCCGTATTTCATAGGTGATAGATTAAAAGCTGATGCTAATGTAGTATATTATGCTAGATTTTTTCAGTTGATATTTAATCATTATTTTCCAAATATGGACATACCAGCTTGTCAGATCATATCAGTTTTTAAGCTAACAAAGAGAGCTTTTTCTGATTTAATTTCTAAAGATAAAGAGAGGGAAGTTCTTCAACCTATAAGGCTACCAGTTTCTGCCATGGACTTACTCATTGCAAGGATCCCTTAGACTTATGCACACCAGAATGTGCAAAGAGTTAAGCTACATAAAATTACAATTGGGAACCCTCTGTAGCTAACCTAATCCCAACAACTCAAACAGCATTCCAAACACATGTCACCTCAGTGCCTTTCAAAAGGCATCTGTTATAAAAACAAAGAAGGAACAAAGTTTGATACCCCTCAAGGATCAGGACTAAGGCTTTCTCAAAAACCACATTCAAAATCTGTAGACAAACAGGGTGGAAAGCAAGCACAGATTTCCCAATTTCTTAAGCTTTCAACCACACCAAAGAGAAAATTTGTTGCTTCTGTCTCAGACTCTAATGAAGAGGACACAACTCCTCTATCATCCAAATTCAAAAACGTAAAGTCTGAGTAAGTCACAGTTGGAAAGGTTCTAGCAAAAATGCCAAGCTGGTAAATACTTCTGGTACATAGGGCACAACTTCCTTTAAAAACCACCAAAGAGTGATAAGGGGAAGACAAATGTTGATGCTCCTGTAACTATTTATGATTCTCCAGCAAGCAAAAGAAAAGAGTGATGGAGGTCACTCATGAACAGGTAGAATTATGAAGGATTCTAGAAAGAGGTACTTCTGTCTTTTCCAAGAAGAAATTGCAGAAGAAAAGCCAACAATCAGCAAAAGAGGATTCTGTTAAAAGGTACTTCTTGGTAGTTCTTGCTTTGAACATCTTCAATCTTATTACTCCGATGCATGGACATATAAATGAATTTCAACCGGATTTCTGTTGATGACTTTTTCACTGTAATCCTTAGAACCATATGTGTATATATCTAATCTTTAATTTTACTGATTCAAGTGGAACATAGAATATTTGTAAGTCCTCGTTCTATATTTTGTTATCCAAACCAGCATTGTTGAGTTATACATACAGTTTCAATCTTTCTCAACATTGAATGTACTCATTAAATATGACTAAAAGAAAACTTAACGCTATCATATAAATTAGTAACTAAAAAATTACATTTCATTTACGAAATTGAAAACTAAATGTTACATTTAAAAATAATCAATTAAATGAAACCCTTTGCAATTCAAAAAGATGGTAATTTTAAACATACATAATCATACTTTAGCCTGATTTCTAGCACTCACGCCGAATAAGCCTGAAATAGAAAACATGCCTTTGAAAAAGAGTGAAAAATTCTAGTGAAAATTAACGAGGCATTGAATAAGGACATAAAGTGGAAAAATTTAATCTTAAGTTAAGAAATATAATGATATGATAAGATCAAATAATTTCAATTAAACATAACAAGAAAAGTAATAGTAAGTGATTTCAACATACAAAGGCATAAGAAAATCTTAACTAATGTACCAAACAAGTCTTTTCTTAACAAAGTTCTAATGAGTTGAAAGATTATCCAAGATCAATGAATTGGAGCTGTATCCAAAAACTATCAAAAGAACATCTTAAAACTTATGAGCTCGGAAAGATCATGATAAAAAATAGATTATTAACCAATTACTTAAAACAACTACATACATATATAAAATCATATACATGATATTACTATCAAATTTTGGTTTAGTTTGATCTTACCGTGGAGTCTATAAATAATGTGAGAACCCGGGTCAAATCCAGAGTCTTTTTTCGGAAATCGGGTCAAGTCCCGATTCCGAGTCCGAAATTAGCCAAAGCCTACTGTCCCAAATGCAGCCAACTTGGGTAAAAAACAAGTCCACCACATGTCAGCAAAAGATCATGATTTGTTATTGCACATAGTAGTATTAATCTACCTTATAAACATCCCAAATCTTCTTTATGTGTGATTGGGGTGTTACACACACGATACTCACCATGTTCTATTAAAAAAATTATATATAATATATAGATATAGATATATGAGAAACATTCTTGAAAAATCTTCATTTTATGTGCAGCAACAACACTAATATCTTTTTTGAATATGTCTTATACCTTATTCTGAATAAATCGTTCGAGTAATGTAGGGCCTTTTTTAAGATATACATAAAAAGGATCGAATGAATAGTATAACACATTTTACATGCCATGATCTTTCCAACTTCGAAGAAATTGCAAAATTCTTTGGATCATAGCTTTGTGTGTGTGTGAGAGAAGGGGGAGAGGAAGGGAGTGATGTGGAGTTTTTTTACGACCATAACTTGAGTTAATAATAAATATGAACTTATCATAGGGTAGTGATGAGAGAGGATCGAGAGAATGTGGAGAGAATAGAAAGGGGTGGTGTATATGGGTAACATCCATGTTCCCAACCAAAAACACTGACATACTTCATGCGGTGATGAAAAGCGTACAAGTTTCAATTTACCCATATCTTTGCAATTTAGAACATTTTGTAGATTCTTTATTATCCCCAAATTTATTCATAGCTGCCCAAATTTTGATTATAAATTCAATCATATTTTACAATATTTTCATTAACCTAACTATATATAATTCAATTTTATATTTTGCGGAACAAAAAGAGGTATACGCCAGGAGATAAGGAATACTTCTCGGAATGTATTTCGAAAACTCAACGAAATTAAATATATACTCCTTTTAAAAAAGAATGAAAGTATTTAGCATACCTTAAACTGCGTCTGGAATCCAACATTGATGTTACTGCCTCCATCCAAGATCTCGAGCTTAATATTAAAAGTCCTTTTTACGACGAAAAATTGTGCCGGTGAATTTGGTGAAGTATCTACTGGATTTGTGAGATGACATTTAAACAACCTCATCTACACTATATAATAATAAATGAAATACAAAAAATTTGTATGATACGATACTTTGTTAATTTAATAAATAATAACTAAATCCTAAATTTAATAACTATCTAATGATAATTTTTTAATTTAAATATATGATTGACAGATATGAACTATTAACAAATAGTATATATTGGAATGTTAATCAATTATGACAAAGACATTAACATCTTCTTATTTTTGAAATTAAATGCTTTATGTTGAAGGATATTTCTAAATATGTTGAAATTTTTGATGCAAAGGAATTTGATAGAGTAACTCTTGGCTACTTCTTGGAACGGAACACATATAAATTTTTTGTGATCAATCAGAAAAAGGTTATGGAGAGCACAAATCTAATATTTAATGACTCAAAATATCCTAACCTTGAAGATGTTGAAGCCGAAGCTGAAAATGCACCTCTAAGATTTAAAAATCAAAATCATTTAGAAGATTTTGAGGATGAAGATAAAGAACATGTTGCTCAAGGAACTCATGTGAATGAAGAAGTCAATGATGAGATAATGCTTATATTCAGTGTTGAGTCAATCAATCAAAAAGCACTTGTGAATGAGAGCATTAACACAGATAGAGCGAGAAAAGCATCACAAATTGAATTAAGTTCAAATAAGGGTACTTCTCAACTCAGAATTGCACAAGAACATACAATAAAATGGGATATAGATCATACGGCTGATCATATCATTGACAATCCTGAAGCTGGACTGAGAACTAGAAGAGCCATTCAACAAATCTTTGTATGGTTGTTTCTTATCTCAAGTTGACCCAAGAAAATTGATGATGATGTACTTGATCTTGATTAGATTACTTTCATGCAATATGAGCTTAATCAATTTGAAACAAAGTCAAGTTAGAGAATTGGATCCTGCACCAAAATATAGATCCATTATCAGTATTAAATGGCTATTGAGAAATAAAATAAATGAATAAGGTGTGTGACTAGGAACAAAGTAAGGTTGCTTGCAAAAGGTTACTCTAAGAAGAATACATTGATTATGATGAGACCTTTGATCTTGTTGTAAGACTTGAAGCTATTAGAAGGTTTATCTAGCATTTACTACATACTCCAATTTTAAGGTGTATCAAAAGGATGTGAAAAATATATATCTAAATGGAAAACTTGAAGAAGAAGTCTATGTTCAACAATTACTTGGTTTTGAAAATCCAAACTTTCTTAATTTTGTCATATCATTAAAATGATCTTGACATCTGTATGGTTTGATCATTCATAAATATTTTTTTTTAAAATTGAAATATCAATACGAGACTAAACACTAATAAAAAAATATTAGTAAAATCACCAGCCGACTATTAAAATATCAAACCAAACAAATTTATTTTTTCTAAAATTTACTCGTATCACTTATATATATATATATAGTTTGACTTAGTAGTTAAATCACTTGTTCACTTTTAAAATATCAAAACATATAAATTTATTTTTTTGAAAACTCTTTTCATATTACGGATATATACTCCCTCTTTTTTATTATTATATGTCACTTTCCTTTTTGCACACATTTCAATACTTTTTGATCAGTTAGTTTAAAATATGTTTTTACAAATTTTCTTCTTGTAAATTATAATATTTATTGTCTACTTTTATTCAAAAAAAAGAAAAATAAAAAAAATGAATATAACTATCCAGTTAATGAACGTCGAAGTGTGTGCAAAAAGTCAAACATTATCTAATAAAAGATATAAGGATATTATATGTTGACAACCGTATAAAAAAATCGAAAATATATTCGTAATAATACAATATATAAAGTAGTATTTTTTGAATTTTTTCGAATTGAGCCGATTTCGAGCTGAACTCGAGCCGAAAATGCCAAAAAATCGACTCGGACTCGTTATCTCAACAAATAACTGAATTTTTTCGAGCTGAGCCGATTTCGAGTCCTTAAAGAACCTAGTCATTAAGTAGCCAAACTCGAGGTTGTTCGTGAATATCTCTAGCTTAAATAAATAAATATAAATATATTGAATAATAAATTCATGTATTGTCTTCCTACATACAAATAACAATTTTTTAGGCGATAAAATTACCACAATAAGTCGAGTTGGGTGTAAATTTGTCCCAACACTTGGTTATAAAAAATCAACAATTTTTCTATTAAAACTTAGATTGATAACATATTACTCCCTCCGTCCCTTTCAATTATTTACATTTTTAGAGAGTGCCTGGCACGCAATTTAAGGTGCATATAATGTATAGTTCTGTATTTTTTTTTACAATTTTATTTTTCTGAATAAAAATTAAAACAATAATTTTTATTCAGGAAAAAAAAATTGTAAAAATAAGTTACATAAGTATACTTTCTATACACCTTAAAATGCGTGCCGGACACTTTCTCGGGAAGTAAACAATTGGAAGGGACCGAGGGAGTATAAAGGAATTTACAAAATTTACAAAAAAAATTGTCATGATTAAAATGAAAAAATAAATTGGGCAAAAATCTCTACAGAAGCGGCATTGATTTGTGTGAGATTTCCCGAAATTGCAGGGGAGTGATGGGGTCGAATCTCGGCGACTTACCCTCGTACGACCCCCATAATTTCAGCCAACTCAAACCCTCTGATCCTTCCAATCCCTCTGTAAGGAAGAACTCTCTCCCTTTTTTATTTCTCCTTACAAAAAATATTAATTTGTTAATGTATAATTCATATAGCTATTCTACTCTGTTCACTTGATTTCATCATCAATTAGTGATAGACTGTTCAGATGCTGTGTAGCTTTTTATTGTGGGAGCTAGTCTAGTGGGTCCAGTTTATTTTTGAGATTCTGGGTTTTTTTTGTAATTGATTTTTGCACTTAAAATGTATACTAATTTACATGATGGGTTTTAAAGGTTTCTATGTCGCAACAAGTAAAGGCATGTAAGGTAGCAATGCTAAATGTTGGTATAGAAATCAGGTAACAATAAGAAATGCCGAGGTTTTATTGAATTGAAGAAGTCTGTCGATGTTTAAAGAAGTAAATAATTGCTCAGTAGAACATGTTGAGATATTTCCGAAAGTGATTAAATTAGTTAGTTAAGTAAAGATTAGTGCTCTAAATTTAGAGGGCCAACTATAACATCAACTCGGTTAGTAACTTAAAGTTGATAGTTACACAAAATTAATGGATTTAAAAGTTACTGCTATGGCATTAGGCTTTGAGCAAGGACCTTGGACCTGCTCGCGGAGAGACTCTGGTGTCCATTATCATTGTTCACTCTGAACTTGATGGGATATCTCATTTGTAATCCCTAGGTGGTGTTCTTCTACATGAATGTCAGAATACTGGATGTGAGACATTGAGCTTATGTCTAAGCGTGATCCTTCTGGCTTTATGTGACTTTTTGACTGATCTGTCAAGTCTTTTATGGCCTAGAGGCGTGTATGCTAAGTTTTTTTAGTGGGACCATAGAGAGGTTATAAGCGATCACATGTATTTTTCACAACGGTTAACGGCTGCATCACACGTGTATTCTTGTTTTTATGTCCGACGTTAGCATATGGGTTTTTTCACACTGTTTAACGGCTGCATCACACATGGTATTCTTGTTTTTATGTCCGACGTTAGCAGTAATCTTATTATACTTGTTTTATGCACCACTAATAGACTTGAAGCATATCTTACCTCAATACAATAGTTGGAAAGCACATAGTAGCTTGTACAATGGTCACTAGCCATTTTACAAGTGTTCCAATAGTTTGTCCTATTGGCACTAGTCCAGTAGGCAAAAATAGCAAATGTATCTTCCGACATATGTTTTTTTAATCTATCATATAGTTTAAATAGGTAACAAATCTAGTCTCAACTGCTTTATGTCTTTGAGATTCCTACTTCCATTTGATTAACTATACCAACATAGAGGCTTCCTCTCATCCTATGTGCATGACTTGCATGAACTCAGTCTTGTCATTATTTTGTTAGCCAATCAAAAATGTTATTTTACGTCTTGTATAAATCCTAGTGGCTTTATGTTATGCTTTCAGGACTGGTAAGAATGGTTCTAATTTCTATCATAAATTGTATCACATAGTTTATTTTCGATAAAAATGAAAATAACAGTCCTTTATTTGTAATAAGAGTATATTAAGTACACTAATCTTTGTGCTGAAGCAGTTAATACTTGTTAATACTTATGATTATTTGTGAAGCTACAATAGCAATTGTGCAACGTGATCCATTTGTAAATTATAATTGGAAAACTTGAATTAACCACGGTTTGGTCCATCAGTTACCATTAAATGCCTTTACTTTCAAAATATCTTACCTTATGCCTAAAACTATAAATTCAGAATAAATTAATTAATTAAATCTGCAAGGGTTAACCTAGCCAAGAATTGCAGTAGTCCTTAATCTGTACCATGGCATTTTTTCTGTAGAGAACTGATACGTTTACTGTGTTTTGATTTGCCGTACTATTTGTGAACATATTCATAATAGTTGATGTCCAAAATATTTTGTGAAGTCATTAGAAGCATGTACTGATAACACATTTCTATCAACACGGACTTTATATTTCTTTTTAACAAGAAGATATTTGACCTGCCTTTGATTGATGTCTTAGCCTATTACTTCTAAAAGAAACTACTGTATGCGATTTCTTTTATGTATAAAAGAAGGGCTTCTTGCTTGATTGTTAAGTCTTCTATCACGTTATTGCTTTGTTCTCAGTAAGGACACATAAATTCCAAATATGTTTTGCTGAATCTATGTAGGCACACAAAATTTTATTACTTATTTACTTGTTTACTTTTTTCTCAGAAAATGACGCTTATTACTTACCATCCTACTCATGATCGCACACTTCCCCCACCTGACCAAGGTAATGTCGATAAAATTCCCTTTTCTTCTCCTTTGTTTTGTACTGGATATGTTATGTTAGCCGGCATAGTCTTCTTGGCACCTGAACTTTCATGTTACCAAAAATCCCGGTAAAATTTATTGTTGGTATTGATTTTGCTGTTCTCCTAGAGATTTTATCTCACACTTCTGGTAATATTATGTTGCCCCCTCTTTCTCCATGTGTGTTCAGTTGGTTTATAGTGGATTACGCTGCGTTGGAAAGATTTGAAATGTACCGGCCAACATAAAATGGTTAAGACTTTTCAAGCATGGAACTTAACATCTTAAGTTTTAACTGCTCCATAATGGCAGAATTTGAATGAATTCACAGTCAGGATAGATTTTTATTAATATTCCTTGATACGGGAACAATGTGATTTTTCAAATGAGCATCCTTAGAGCATCTCCAATAGTCTCTTAACTCACTCTTAAATATAATATAAAATATTGACTCTTAGACCTTAGTGATTTAATATGGAATCATCTCCAAAAACGTTTCTTATATTCACTCCTTATTTTGTTCTATATTATTAAAGTAAGTTGTAACCATAAAAGTACAAAGGAAAGTTGATGGATAGAAAATGCTTTCTTATAAATTATTATATAATATTAGTTAAGAGTGACTAAGAGCAACTCCAACAGTTACTTTATACATCTATTTTTGTTATAATTTGAAGAGAATGAGACAAATCTCATCTCCAACAGCAACCTTGAGCCTCCCTAAAGAGTTAGGAGCGTTAAACTCTTCCTTAATATTGAGGAGCGGCTTTCCTTTCTTCTTTTAGTTTTGTATTAGAATATATTGTGATGCAGTGAAGTCCCTGCAGCAGTCAATATAGAAGATTATAGTATTATATTCATATGCAATAGAAAATTGATAAAAAGTCAGAAAAAGATGAAAACTGAGGAGGTCTGTTGGAATGAAAATGCTGATTTGAGTCTTTATTAACTAAGAGCCTATAAAATAATATATTTTATGAGGAGAATTGTAACTTATTCTTGGAGTTGCTCTAATGGCTCTTAAAATTGAGGAGAGAGAATACAATTTTACTAAAGAGCCATTAGGAGTCTCTTGAAGCAAAAAAAGTTACCATCCTCTTCAAATTCTAGTCAAGAGCCACTATAAAGAGGCTCTTGGAGATGCTCTTATATAATTTAGTTGGAGCCTAATTAGATCAAATGTATGTCTTTGGTAGATAATTATTCTATCGTCAAAGTCCACGTTGGTGGAAGTCAATATTCATGGTGACCATGGCAAAAGTTCTACTGGATATATGATTACATGGTTTAATAATTAGTCACACCTTGGATGTGCTAATATCTAAGTTCTATTTGTCAAACAAAACCAAGTTCTAGTTTTTAAGAATTATGTAAAAGGAAAATCCATTTGTTTTAAAAAGGACGGAAGGATTGTAATTTAAGTATAAAAAGCTTACTTCTTGGAAGATAACCAAGTCATTGTACTCTTGATAGTGTTTTTTCCATCATATTATCATACTTACATCATTTGGACCCTGTTGACAGTGATCTATACTGAAGAGAAAAATATACTTCTGAGGCACTTCTATATGCGGGCTGAAGAGAAGGTTAGTCTGAATGTAGCACATCACTGCATCAAATTTATATATTATAATCTGTGAAAATTTTTGATGCTTTTTTTTGCAGCTAAAGTCAAAGAGAGCTGCTTCTGATAGTTTGACACCCGAGCAAGTCCGGAAGCATCCCAGGGCTTCTACATCTGAGGGTCGCCTATAATGTTGGTTTGATCCTTGTAAGATCAGGGCTTTCTCTCATATCCGTTGTACATATTTATCATCATAGTATAGAAGCTGGGCTTGAAAGCTAAAAGTTTACATGTATGTTTGTTATACATTTGTTCTAAACTTAAAGACATGTACATTTCGGGTAATAAAGTGACCTTAAAAATATCTTATGGGACCTGATCGTTTTCTTGAAAATAGAAATGGTACCTTAGCATTTTCTTGTAAAACTATAATTCTCTGAAAAGAAGTGCTATGTTTGTAGTCACAGAGTATAGATATGTTTAGATTGTTGAATGAGTCTTGAGTTGAGCTAATAGTATTATACTACATAATTAGAACTTGCACCGATAAAACTCTTAACTAACCTGGAATGCTGACAAAGAACTCAAATGTGTTGAGTAGGGTATTTCCACTTTAGAATCTTTAATATTTGTAAATTTTGTTGACTTGATGTGGATGCGGCAGGAACTTTGATGATACAGATTCTGCAGTCCATGCAATACATCCCAATACACAATTTTCAAACAGAACACATAAATGTTTTGTTTTCCAGTCATTCTTGTGTCAAGAAATGTTCAAAGATTTCGACACACCTGCATTTTCTTTACTAAATAATCAATAATTTCCATAATATGTTGATCGATTTAGGAAACTAAAATCAGCAAATGTTGCTTATTTCTTGAATCAGTATCCAAATTCAATATTCAGAAAGTTCACTAGATCAGTGTATCTTCGGCTAATTCATCCGAAAATGGAGGGCTTCATTTTACGGAAACTTAAATCAACGAAAGCTCGTGAATTCTTGGGGAGTGCCGGAGACAACATGTTTTAAGCATAAACCAAATTTATGATCGTCTTCATTTCAATTTCCTGCCCAGCGATTATAAATGATAAGTTGATAACAGGGTTACTAGCTGAGATTTTCTTTACATATCGATGGATATAGAGGATTTGCACATACTGATCTAAATAGGAAATTCTCAGCCTAAACATTTTTTCTTAACCATATTATCCTGCATTAAGAAAAAATATTTGTATTAGAACTTATTTTATGCACAGAATCTGCCAAAACTTTTTTATTTACATATGTAAACATTTGGGAAATTCAGTATATTCAATACAAATTGTAAACAATCCATAACAAGATTACTTTAGAATATTTTTTTTAAACAAAGTCATAATGGATGTTTTCTTCTTGTGATCCTCAATATTTTATAGACTTGTTTTGCTGTATGTAGATTTTTATATAAAGAAACCAAACTACGTCAAACCTAACATACATACTATATACAGCTTATAATAGTGTCTGTGAAGTGTAATATGTACGCACAATATGTCCATAATTAGACCTGGCAACGTTCCGTCTCGTGTACAAATGTTTTGTGTACTTTTATATTTTCGTATACCAAACCTTAAATCTGAACCTGACCCGAATTTGCATTTATGTACCAATTTGGTGACACTAACTCAAAACTAATATATTCGTATTTACCCGCTTTAGTACACTAAAATACACAGATTATATATATATATGAAAAATATTAATTTTTAAAAAATGTAATAGAATTAAATGGTTATGTGCTCTGGACCCACGTAGTTAAGCAATAAATAATTAAAGGGTGAGGTGCTCACTCATGTAGTCGATGAATAATAAAATATATTTGGGCTTTTTTGAAAAATACCCAAGGCTAAAAATATTTTTGCAAAAATATTGTCATTGTTTAAAAGAATTTGCAAAAATACTATTTTTAAATTTTTTTTTTGCAAAAATACGGTTTTTGGCAACTGGAATCAACTGGATGCAAACTTTTACGAGTTTCTTCAACTACATGCAACCTCAAATCAACCAACAGAACTTTATTCTACTAGCTGCATATCTGGTTGATTTTAGTTGATTTCGTATTTTTGCAAAAAAAAATCAGAAGATAGTAAAGTTGCAAAAAAACTTAGAAAAGTTAGTATTTTTGGTAAATTGCACATTTGATATTTAGTATATATATATGTATATTATATATTTTTAAAAATTTAATTATTTATTTATTCCGTATACTTTCATTCTGTGTCGTGTACCTGTATTGGAAACCCAAACCCGACACTATTCGTGTTTTTTCATGTTCGTGTACCAAATTTTCGAAACCAAACACTAATTATTCGTGTCGTTTCGTACTGTGTTCACGTGTCATATACCAATATTGCTAGGTATATCCATAATCCAAAAAGCAAAAAACATGTTTTTGTCAACACCCCCGTTTAGTGCAATAAATATAGAAAGTGACACATATATTTATACGAGATTGAGAATATTAATACAATAAACAGAAATTATAAAGCGTGTAAAACAATATCTGAGCTCATAATTATATTCACGTGAGAATTACTCACAAAGAGAATAATAATGAAATAAGTATATATATCGAAATATACTGAAAATCACAAAAACACACCACCCCATATCAGAACAAATAAGAAAAATTCTATAAGTGAAGCATACGTGAATCACTATAAATTGTTTCAACTACTCGAATTGGGCATTTCCAAAAAACCCTATCTAAAGTCATGTCATCTTTGAGATTTACCTATTGCTCCCGGATTTTAAAAAGAAAGGAAAGTAAGTGCATGGTAAGTAAAGTAGTTTTACTTCCCTATGTAATCGTACTCCCGAATTTTTTAAAATGAGCGAAAATAAATGTTAATAAATACAAATTTGATAATTTTTCACTCCAAGACTTTCACTCCAAAAATGGGATGAAAGTATTTTACCTTCTAATCACTTCATTCATTCCCATTAAAAAACTCGGGAGCAAGCGTTAAAGGCCCCAAATCCATACTTTATTGATCGGGCCAAGTCCTATGTATTCTACCTCTTTTTCTCCTTCCCCTTACTAATATGCTTTCAACCCTTCTAACTGTAACCGATGCACGCTGTCTTCTAACATGCCATGCCAACGTAACCGACCCTCCCTTATCTTCTGGAATAGACTCAATACCTAATGCCCGTCTAAAAATATTATTTGGGATATGATCTTCCATTGTATAATAATGAGTAAAGTGCACTTCGTGTATGCGCATTATGTGTGTCAGGCCATTTTGGATATTAAAGTTTAAAAACTCTCACTTTGTGTACTCGGACTTCCACTTTTTTTATAAATTATGTACTTCCGTTAAATATGGTCAACTCTATTAGTAAGTTTAGGGGTATTTTTGTCTATCCACTTTCAAACAAACAAAAACAAACTAATACACACTAATCGATTGTAATCATTTCAATTAACCTGACCCGATAGTATGTAGAAAGCCCAATAATACCATACAAAACCACCGGCCAATTAACTCGAGTTCGTCTCTTCGATCTCTTTCCCAAATAAAATTGGTGAAAATATCACCAAACAAATCTCTCAATAATATCTTCACAAAATCACCAACAATTTCACTAGCCTGAAATCATCCTAGTATTTTCCAACAACGAATTCGCCAACATGCAACCTCCAAATCGTCAGTCCAATCATAAACATATTGTTAATGAAACTGTTTATTATTCCCATCGTCTTGCTTGAGATCCCGATATCAGGATGAACCAGTTTGAGCACCTTGAAGATGTATATCTTGTAAGTCTCCACGCTCCTCTTCACTCTCTTCTTCTTCTTGCCTGCTGAGACGCCGCCGGCTTCTTTCCGGCCTTGGGCTTCTTCTCTGCCGGTGCTTTCTCGGCGGTCGGAATTTTCTCCGCTGGCTTCTTCTCTGCTTTGGGTGCCATTGATTAAAGCTAGGGTTTTAAATTTGGGGGCGATGTTGATGAATTTGAAATTTATTAAAATGGCGAAGTTCGAAGTGGTGGATTATTAGGTAACTTTGGGAGCGAAAAGGGGGAGAATTTAAATTAGGGTTGAATAATATGTACATATATAATTGAAGTGATGATTGAGAGTTAAGATCCGTGTGTTTAAATTAGAGATGAGTATGAATATGTGATGATGATGATGGATTGATAGTGCAATTATAATTACTATTTCGGCCTGGCCCTCTCGGGGGAGGTTTTCTGACGAGCGTGGTGATGATCAGAATTTAAATTTAAATAATGATGAAGCTAAAAAACTATTTAGCTTTAGTAAATTTTATTTATTTTAATAAAATATTATTTTATTATTTTATATCATTAAATCTGATTTAGGCTGCAATTTTAGACTGAAAAGACTGATATGCCCTTGCCAAAGTTAACGGTGTAAGCTTTATTTGACGGAAATACACTAACAATAAAAAAGTTTATACACAAAATGTTAGTTTTTAAAGTATAGTATATAAAGTGGGCTGACACATATAGTACGCATACACATAATGCATTTTACTCTATAATAACCAATAGTAATCATTTTGTTAAAATAATATATATTTTCCAATATCATTATAATGAATTCAATACATATTTATTCCCAATAAAATAATAAACTCGTTAAACTAATATTTTTTGTTAATCTCAAAAAAAGGTTTGAGTGTATGTTCGACTACTTAATAACCCAATAACAAATATGCACCTTCTAATTCCGGCATAAATTCAATTTCGGTGTACTTGAACCGTTGAACATCAAAAGAATAAAAACATAAAATAAAAATAAATTTTATAAGCAACCAAAATTCTTCATACAACATCCAGTCACACAAAAAACAGGCTAATCACATTCAACCACGTGTAAATACTGTGACATTACCCGTTTAAAACAAGCCCGTTAATATTTTCAGAATATGCCAACTCCAACTATATTCCTGTAAATAAAAACACACACACACACACTTCATTTGAGTAGACAAAATGGCTGCGAATTCAATGTTTTTTACAGCTACTAGTTCAATTCTGACAAAACCCATTATCAAAATTCAATCTTTTTCAACCCCTTCATTTGGGTTTTCGAAAAACACTAGTGTGTTAGCACATCGTGTTTGCGCCGGCAAACAGTTTCTGGCGGTGGCAGCAGCTGCTTCTAGCGCCGTTGAAGTTGAGGCGGACACGGCGGTGATAAAGGCGTCGAAAGTGCTACCTTTTCGGGTGGGTCATGGGTTTGATTTGCACCGGTTAGAACCCGGCTATCCTTTGATTATTGGTGGTATTGATATTCCTTTTGAGAAAGGTTGTGAAGCTCATTCTGATGGTATGTCTCATCATTTCATTAATTTATTAGCCTAAAAATATGAATTTTTATATTTATTTTTTTGTGATGTTCAAGTAGCTGAAACTAGTTTGAATTTGTTGTTAATTTTGTTACTTGTATTGAGTTGTAACCGATCATAATTATATTTGGGTTTGTTGATTTATTATTGTTGTTTGGTGGTGTAGGTGATGTCTTACTTCACTGTGTTGTTGATGCGATTTTGGGTGCTTTGGGCCTTCCTGATATCGGCCAGATTTTCCCCGATAATGATCCTAAATGGAAAGGGGCTCGCTCTTCGGTTTTTATCAAGGAAGCTGTGAGTTCTTTTCTTCTTTTCTTTGTCCTTGGTTCAATTTGATTTTGTTTCGGGATACTTAGATTATAGCTTAGTGAATTCGTCAAAACATTTTTAGAGGATATCAACTTAGTAAACTTGCATATTTAATTGAACTGGATTGGTAGAGAATTTTATATTAAATTGGAGCAGAGTCCAGTTTTTGATCCGGATTGGTTAGTGGAAAAAATGGTAGGCGATGGACATAATTTTAGAAGAGGAAAAAATATGAAGTAGGCTCTTTTTTATATTGAGGTAAATTGTGCATAAAGTGCTGAGCCTTCCTACATTCTCAATTGGTGTTAAGAAGAGAAAATATTGAATGCATTTTTATAGGATTGGATGGAAGGTGATGTAGTAATTTCTGTAGTTCGGGAGTCAACTCTCACCTAGCTAGAAGAATTTTGAAGTAAACGTTGATAAAAAAACATAGGTTTTACTTTGGGATGTTCATTAGATCTTTGCCATGTGTCCCTTACATGGATGTTTGTAGTGCAATATAAACAAAATACGAATGTTATGGTCCTTGTTCAGTAGGTTGAATGGAAAGTAAAAAGTGTCACTTATAAGGAGGTTTGTGCTGAAATAACAAATATTTGTATGTTTTTCCTTTTCATGAAAAGATCTGCAATTAAAAAATGGCAGTTAGTGACAAAAGTCCCTGTCTGACCACTACTGAAGCTATATCGATTGTTTTGCTACTATCCGTTCAGTTCAGCTATATAGTATTTGTCAGTTTTAACACCACTTTGATATATTTCAGTTTTTTCCACTTGTGAAGTATTTGCAAAAGTAGAACTCTTACGCCAAAATCTGTTCTCGATAGCATTTGGCTGCACTAGAACTTTTGATGTTGTGTTTGGTTGGAGTCAATGGAATGGATAAATAAAAATAATTTAATGACGATTGGAGCGAAAATTTGAAATAAAACGAGATAGTGCAAATTTTTAATGATAAGAATTGTAAAGAAAATTGATGTGATAAGGATTGGAGCATTCCCTCTCAAGTTCAGATCGGGGTGTTTAAATTACAGTAAGGTGGTTAGGAATGGAATGAGCCAAAGAATGAACATTTTGAACAATTTAATTATTTTTTACTTCAAATCTCATTCCATTCCATTCACCCCAACGAAACACAACATAAAGGTACACTTGTTTGTTTCCTTAAACTCTAAATACCCTTCGGCTGCAATAGGTTTCGACCAGGAAATAAATCTAACTCTAAACATATTGCACAATAAGATTTTTCTTTTTGTTCGTATATTTGGTGTTTAAGACGTGTGGTATCTTTCAACAAAGTTGGCTGCAATTCATATTATACTTGTGATGGCATCTGTGTTGCTTCTTATATTAATATTATTTTGCTATCTATGCGCCATATCATCTCAGGTAAGATTGATGGATGAGGCTGGTTACGAGCTAGGCAATCTAGATGCTACTTTGATTCTTCAAAGACCGAAACTAAGCCCTCACAAGGAGACTATCAGAAATAACTTGTCACTTTTGCTTGGTGCCGACCCTTCTGTTGTGAATTTGAAGGCCAAAACTCACGAGAAGGTAGACAGCCTGGGGGAGAATAGGAGCATAGCAGCTCACACTGTTGTTCTTCTCATGAAAAAGTGAGATGATGGCTGTTGAAGATCATATACTGAATCTAGTGTATCAATCCATGTAAGACTACTTAAATGCATGGAATCACATAATGGCACAATGTCATTATTCAGGTCGTACTTGTTACATTTTCTTCTTGATAGAAAAGTGAAGCTATACTTTGTATCCAACTTTTGATTGATTGAATACTCATCATCAAATACTATAAACTGAAAGTGCCGATGATTCTATAAAGTTAGGAGCCTTTTGATTCTAAGAGAACAGGTTAAGGAGATTTGATATAAGTTAATCCTTAAATGTCGATATACTTGATTGTGGATTAAGTGGGTAGGTTTCCTTCAGTTTTTCAACCTTTCTTCAAAGTATTAGCAAGTATACAGACAAGAAGGCCTTTGTTGAGCCTCAAATTTTCGTACCAAGTAAAAGAGGTATCTACTTCGGTGCTGTAAATTAGTATATGACAATGCATGAAACTGAAACAATTTGAAACATACAAGTAATAGAGCAATAAAAATTCAGCATTGCAGTTTTTTATATCTTGGTCACCAAAGGTTCATAGACAACACCTAGATTGAAGAAGACTTTTGGTTTTGGTTCCCCGACGCTATGTCTCTAACCTCCTGATGGAATAATTCGCACCCCTAGCCCCATCCTCCTGATTTCTGGTTCCGCATCTAGAATGTTAACATGTTCAACAACTTTGCCAAGCCTATAACAAACTGATGATTGCAAGTGAAAGTATAATGAGTTGTCCTCTGTCCTATATCTGGCTCGGCACTTGTATTAAGCTATTTTTTTTTCTGTGATTTATAATAGAGTTTTTCAGCGAGCTGTGTCTTGTTGATTGGAGTGTGGGGAAGCCCTAGATTCACCATGAAGCCGTTTTTTCACTACATAAAAAGCATTTACTAAACCCTAGATTTTTATTGAGGGGATGGGATATATTTTACCTACAGAGTCCTGTTAATGTTGTGTTGCAAACCGGGGGTATCCATGGAGTCATGAGTAGGAACATTGGTAAAAAATGAATGGATACATCATCTAAAATTATAGTACGAGACAGCAGCTTATAACTAACACGGTAACATGTTAGCGAAGTAAAAAAAAAAACATCAAATCACGGATTTGAAAATGTTCCAACATAATTACTCTCCAATTAATTTATGTTTGATCGCAGTGAGAGAGTGGATGTCAGTATGTCCGTTTAGAGTAATTAAGCTTGAATGTCCAGTTCTTATTAATATGGAAATGTTTTTAACATTCATTCTCTTTTCTATTTTCTTATCATGCACTACCCTCCATCCCCTAGCCTACTCACTTTTACTGTCTGCCCCCTTATCTGTACTTGTGTGGATTCAACGTAACTACCTTGTAATTACTTGCTTGTTTCATACATTTATTAACCCTATAATCCGATTACCCGAATTGTCAGGTCCATACAAAAGTAACTTTAAGCACTTACAGTAATAACAATTCATCATTTTCTAATTTTGCAGCTTCATATACTAACACACTCAACTGCGGTCCTTCAACCGAACCTTCACAATCTTCCATCTATATATACTTAACAATCTTGTTTCAAAATTCCATCAACTTATTAAACATAATCTTAGTATCATATACAGAGCATTGCCTGCTCCTTTTCTTGCATTGTCTCAAGTAAGAGCACTCGACACAATATTATTCTATATATCATCAAGACATGGTACTGATCAACAGCAGTTTAAAGGAACAAGTGCAGCTGTTGTCTAAAATAGCCACCAATGACGGCCATAGCGAAAACTCTCCTTATTTCGAGGCGTGGAAGGCTTATGATAGTGATCCCTATCATTCCATTACCAATCCTCAAGGTGTCATCCAAATGGGACTTGCTGAAAACCAGGTATGCATAATTATTGTGCATGGGGCGTAAAGATATGCGTGCAATGTAAATAGAGTGTCTTATGATTACTATCTATACATTTGGCAGCTTTCATTTGATGTGATCAAAGACTGGATTGTGCATAACCAGAGTGCATCAATCTGTACAAGTGAAGGGGTGGATAAATTCACTGATATTGCCATTTATCAAGATTATCATGGATTGCCAAAGTTTAGAAATGTACGGAACTGTACTTCAAGATAATATCTCTTCGAAACATAGTCAATTTTTTATTTGCAATCCTGTTCTACAAAGTTACAGTAATTACATACTAATTGAATGTTTTAATCATATTCATGTATAACTTTTCAGGCCACTGCAAGGTTCATGGAAAAAGTGAGAGGAGATAAGGTCACATTTGATCCGGATCGCATTGTTATGAGTGGTGGAGCTACTGGAGCTCATGAAATGATGGCATTCTGTTTAGCTGATCCTGGTGATGCCTTCTTAGTACCCACCCCATATTATCCAGGGTACCTTTCTTTAAGCTTTTGTTCAGCTGTATAACAAATTCTTGACTTTTTCTTTGGATAAAACTTTTTCTTATCTAAGCTCGATATTTAAAATAGTGCTAGTATAAATTGACCCACTTTCATGAAAATCTTTTTGTAGATTTGATCGAGATTTGAAATGGAGAACAGGAGTTCAACTTGTGCCTGTGATTTGTGAAAGCTACAACAATTTCAGAATCACAAGAACAGCCTTGGAAACTGCATATCAACAAGCTGGATCGTCTAAAACTAAAGTTAAAGGCTTGCTTATAACGAATCCATCAAATCCTTTGGGCACTATTCTAGACAGAGCTACACTTGAGGATTTAGTCAGTTTTATCAATGAGAAGAGTATTCACCTAGTATGCGATGAAATTTATGCTGGCACGGTTTTTAAAATGCCTGAATTCATTAGCATTGCTGAGATAATAGAGGAAGATATTAAATGCAATAGAGATCTTGTTCACATTGTGTACAGTCTCTCTAAAGATATGGGGTTTCCAGGTTTCAGAATTGGAATCGTATACTCATACAATGATAATGTTGTAAATTGTGCTAGAAAAATGTCGAGTTTTGGACTAGTTTCCACACAGACACAACACTTAATTGCTGCAATGTTATCTGATGAAATTTTTGTGGAAAAATTTATAATGGAGAATCGAGAAAGATTAGGTTCAAGGCATGAAATGTTCACTCAAGGTCTAGCACAAGTGGGAATTGGGAATTTGAATGGAAATGGAGGGCTGTTTTTGTGGATGGACCTGCGTAAACTGCTTAAGCAACCAACATTTGAAGCTGAAATGGAGCTCTGGAAGAGTGTAATAAACAATGTTAAACTCAGTATATCACCAGGCTCTTCATTCCATTGCTCGGAGCCTGGATGGTTTAGAGTTTGCTTGGCAAACATGGATGATGAGACGACGAAAGTTGCTTTACAGAGGATTAAGAAGTTTGCGCTTCAAACTCTGGGAGCTCTGGAGGTGAAGCCAAAAAAATTATCATGCCAAAGGAGTCTGAAATTGAGCTTATCATTTCAAACGAGGGATGGAATCATGATGTCACCTCACATGTCCCCTCATTCTCCTAGCTCTACAATCGCGTAAACATGATTATTTAGACCATGCGGATAATTTCTGAACACTGGCCCAGATCAAACCCCTATGCCATTACTGTAATCTATAGGTTATGAGAAGTAGATTTCTATTTTAATTAAACTTTCGTTTCTTATGACAGAGAGATATCAATGAAAGCTATAATACACATATTTAATTGCTTGTGCTTGCGCTGCCTGATTGAATGAATTATTTTATACTAATTCTGAGGATAGATTGTCATTATGTTTTGTTGTGTGGCTTCTCTGCAAGGCAAGAAAATTCAAAATTATGTCAGCTTCATACTGGTAACACGCTAAGTAGAACAATGCGAGGATGATGCAAGAACTGTGAATTAAAGAATGGTTGTGGGCTTAAAGAACAAAAGATTGGTCAGAATTTGGGGGTAAAACAGATTGGCATTACATATTTGACATGGTCCCTCATGTCTTATAGCAAGGCCTGCTTGTCAATGTCACATGATGTTTTAATAATCATCTAAACCATAAATAAATCAACTCTTGAGACTTATCCTTAATTTTCTTCAGACCGTTTTTGCCTTTGCGTTCCTCCTTACAGCCTAGCGGATAACAAATAAGCATTAAGAAGCTCGAGTTATGATTATCATAATTGCAAATACCACTAGGCCAGTACTCACAGCCCTTGTATCTGAATGTTTTACAATACTGCACCAGTAAGGAAAATATTGACTGGAAGAAGGTATTGCCAATTTTCATATAAAGCTCAGAAAAGAGTCCAGAGATTTTTTATCCTTGACTTTGAGTTCATCACAGTTCAACATATGAATCGAAAACATGAAGATGAATAAACTGCATACAGTAAACTGGTTTTTGTTTTCAGAAAACAGATTCTCATAACAAGATTTAGAACACCGCAGTTCTCACGGAAATCTTGATTCGAATACTATTCAAGTATCTTCATCTTTAACTTTGAAATTTACAAAATAGAGCACACTATTAAATCATCAATACAAATGTGCTATTTACCATTTCTCCTCAATTACCAAATGTTATTTATAACCAAGAGTTATCAACAATCAAAACCTATGTACTACAATCATATATCTCATTATTCCAAATTAACGTTTGGGAAATGACTTAATAATCTAATATCTCATATGATTCATAATCTTACCATTAAGATATAACACATGAACCGGGATATTCCTCAGCACTGTGATCAACATACTGGCGCATAACATAAGGATTGTAGTATGGATAGGCCATAATGAGATCTTGAATTTGTTGCTCTTTCTTCTTTTCATCATCTTTCTTATCATCTTCTTTCTTGTCATCCTTCTTCTTTTCGGGTTCTTTTGCTGGACCAACTGTCAATAATTCGGTGTGACATAACTTTTTGAGTTTATTCACCAGAGCAATTGGATCAACATCACCGATCACCGTTAATTTCTTGTCTTTCATCTCAATGGATATGGTTTCGATTCCTGTCAATAGCCATAGAACAACAAATACAATGAGGACTCAACTAGCATAAAGCCTGCTTGTTCTGTTGTGTAAATATATAATCATTGATGATACGGTATCATGCAAAGTCGAAACCTGAGAGTCTGGAAACGGCTTTCATGGCCTTCTTCTTTTCTTTGTCATCATATATCTCCAATTTTACTACCACTTTCTGCAATCGAAAAAGAAGAAAAAACATATCAATCATAGAATTTAAGTTAAAAACTAAAAATAACAAGAGATTTCAGAACAGGTGACATCAAACATAGGAAAATAAACTAAGAACTATCACAGAGACATCACTGTTCATAGAGAGATTAAAACTTGCAACTTACAAGAACATATGCAAATAAATGAAGCTTTTCAAGAAATGCATAAAAACACAGATATTTAAACATGGAAAAGCAGTGCAAGGGAGGAAAATAAAGAAGGTAGAAGAAGAATTGCATGGAAATTGTACCTTCATTTCAGTTGTTGTTAGTTGGACTTGAAAGCAGTGATGTATATAGTCTCCGAATGAGGGTAAATTTGAAAATGATTTGTTGTGCAGGTTGCGTATTTAAGTACTACTACTGTATTAAGTTTTATGGTTTGATTAAAATATTGATAAAGTGATCAACTCTCCTAGTAACGCCAAAATGTTTGAAGCACAGCTACTAAATTCTTTTTCTCTCATTTTTTAATATAATTAAAGACTTGCGTCTGAATATGGGAAACTGATTAATTATATGTATTTGTGCTTTCAAAGGCCGGTTAACAATAAAACTACATTTTCATCTACATTTCTTATTCTCCTATATTTTGAAATATCCCCATCTTGTTATCTGCCAAAAATAATTTTACTCTGAATTAATGATGAGGAATAAATACGGTTAAACTTCTTTAAAATAATATGATTGTTACCAAGAAAAAATATTACTTTAATGAGTTTATTACTTTATCGGGTGTAAATATATATTGTGTTCATTATGTTTGAATCGGAGAAAAATATTATTTTAACAAGATTATTATTTTATTAATTATTATTTCATCGAGGTTCAATAACATTTTTCGTGAATAATAATATTTTTTACGAGAATTTAGAAAAAAAATCAGAATAAAGGAGATTTTCAGCAACATATAAAAGTACAAACTTATTGTGACTATTGACATGCATTGCACATGATTATAATAAAAGTTTATCAAACTGAATCGAAATCGGAATTAAAAAAATAAAAATCGAAACCGAAATCGAATATTGATTTCAGTTATAGGTTGAAATCGAACCGAAAAAATTCAAACCGAGCTGATAATTAAAATAAAAAAAATAAATTTATATTTCTAAATAATTTATATCAATTTTAAAATAAATAAATAAAAATATTTTATAATTCATTTTAAATATATATTTTTTGGGGCCTAAGATATTTGTAACATGTTTTTCCAATTACCTTTTTTTATCGTAGGTAATCCGCAGCCGCTACCCTTCGAGTGCGCACTGGGTAAACCCTACGGGCTCACACAATAGCCTGCAAACCACGTGAACCAATTACCTTTTTTAGTATATACTAGATTAAAACCCGTACAATGCACGGACGACACAATCTTTTTTAATATTACATAATTTTACAAAAAAAACTTGAATTCAGTTCTTAATTTTGTTCATTTAAAATTTTAAATGATGTTACTTCATGATAATTATATAAGTAAACGTATATGTTCATAACTTTTTAGAACATTTAAACTTATTTAAAGTGATAACATTAGTAAGGGGAAATATTATTATAACGAAAATTTTATTTTATCGAGGGTAAAATTATAATGTCTCAATTATGTTCGTACCTTAAAAAACTATTATTTCAGCATGATGATTACTTAATCGATTAACAACAACTCTATAAAAGATATTTGAAAAATGTAATATTACTGATTGAACGATATAGTTTTATTGATAATTATAATGTCTCAATTATGTTGGTACCTTAAAAAACTATTATTTCAGCATGATGATTACTTAATCGATTAACAACAACTCTATAAAAGATATTTGAAAAATATAATATTACTGATTGAACGATATAGTTTTATTGATAATTTTAAGTGTATTTAAAAAAAATATGTTTTAAATAAAATTTGATTTTTTATTTTACATGAATAGGATACGAATTATACTTATTCTAATATTAATTTGATTTATCTTGAATCAGTTATTTATATTATTTTATTTTAACTCGATGCCCAATACACCGACCAAATCAAACTAATTATTTTTTGATTAATGTTTTTTTTTAAACTCCGGATCAATGAGATAATTTTGTCTTAGACTGAATAATTAGTATATATATTTTTTTATTGGTCGAATTGTAAATCAGAATAAAGGAGATTTTCAGCAACATATAAAAGTACAAACTTATTGTGACTATTAACATGCATTGCACATGATTATAATAAAAATTTATCAAACTGAATTTTTGATTAAAATAGAAGCTGCCCAAGACTTTCCTCGCATCATGTTATTCAACATTGGCGTATGATGTTGATTATGGGTGTAAACTGAATAAATCTGAAACTGAAATCGAAATCGCTAAAAATAGCTTAAAATTGATTTTCATAAAACTGAACCGAAATCCGAATTGAAAAAATAAAAATCGAAAACGAAATGGAATATTGATTCCGGTTATAGGTTGAAATCGAACCGAAAAATTCAAACCGAGCCAATAATTAAAATAAAAATAAATAAGTTTATATTTCTAAATAATTTATATCAAAACCAAACCAAACGTATCCAGTATATTCCGCAAAAGCAGGGTCTGGGAGGATATGATGTACGCAACCTTCCCATCATTCAAAAGAACAAAGAGGCTGTTTCCCAAAAGACCCCCGTCTTGTGTATGAACATGTGTAAATATAAAATATAACTATAAAAATATATAATACGCAATACCGGATAGTGATTGTTTGTAGTCACTTTTATCTCACATAAAAACACTTTTGATATCTCCAACCCAATCTTGATTAAGAACACTCGCAGAACTTCTAATGTATAAATCAAATGCCCCATGTTCCAAAAAGAAAAGACATTCTATCTACCAAAAAGTGATTAGTGTAAATAATGTATGAAACCCAGAATATAATAATAATAATAGAATTAAGTACCTTAACATAATGAATAAACTGACACTATATGTTAATAACACTGTATTCTACTAACCCCTCAAAATACAAGATCAATATATCTCATAAGTTAATCAACCACTCTAATTCGACGCCTCAAAGACCTTCTATCTAATGCCATCCCCTCGAAGGTTTAAACAATGCAAATCTAGTGAAAGTAGGTTATCCCACAATCTTCTCGGTCTTCCTTTCCTTCTCACACCCGGCAACACTAAACCTTCAACTCTCCGCACTTGAGCCGTTAGACTCTTCCTCCGAAAACCATCGCAGTCTACCTTCCCTTACTTTTTTTTTATTATAGATGCAACTCTTAATTGCCTTCTGAAAAAACCCATCGGCAATCTATCTAACAAGGTGCGGCCACAAATCCAACGCAACATCCTCATTTCCGCTACCTCTAGGCGTTGTTCTTGGGCCTTCATTACCGCCCAACATTCCGCCCCATACAATAAAGCTGGTCTAATCGCCCTTCGATAAAATCTTCCTTTTAATTTTAAAGGAATCTTTTTATCACACAGTACTCCAGAAGCAGCCCTCCACTTTAACCATCCAGATTGGATACCATGAGTAACATCGTCATCAATCTTACCATCGTTATAAATCATAGATCGCAAATACTTGAAACTTTCTTTCGGAACTAATAAATGCTCGCCAATTCGAATATCAACCCCCTCTTCATCCGATTCGTTACTAAAATTACACCACATGTACTCAGTTTTTGAATTGTTATTCCTAGTGGACTAACAATGAGATTTACAGAAGGGGGGTTGAATATAAATCTCAAAAGTTTTTCAAGTTTTGAGCAGTTTCAAAGGCTATGTGTTTAAGACAAACAAGTGTATGAATTGCTTTAAGCTAATACAGACAGATATATATTCAAACACTAATGTAAAGAACACAACAGTCCTTAAAAACTTTTCTGGTGGATTGTTGTTCCACCAGAGATGGTATTTCAGAAAATCTGTGATTCAAGAAGTTGATCACAGCTGCGTCCTAGTACAAACTAGATAATTTTCCTCTCAAGATTTTTCTAAACAGCTCTGGAAAAATTCTTATCTAATTACTAGCTGCTGCTTGGTTTATATATTACCAAGTTTACAAGTGAAGACAAAGATAAAAGTATAATAATAAAATAAGTTCTCCACTTATTTCTTCTCCATTTTACTCCAGTGTATTGTTGACTATTGCCTCTTTATACTAGAGTAGAGCGGCTGCTTTTTCTGATGTTCCTGAAATAGGCTACCACATCTCAGTTGTCTCTGTCAACCCATATGCCTCTGTTTGTAGGTACAACTACCACTTGTCAACTGCTATTTTAACAGAACATCCGTTGAAGCCTTCATCCGTTGATGGCTTTATCCGTTGATGTGTTAGCAGTTGAGGCTTTATCCGTTGAAGGATGTTATCCGTTGAAGCTTTAGAGACATCCGTTGAAGCTTTGTTTCTCATCCGTTGAAGGTCTTTAAGTTATCCGTTGACACCATTTCATTTATACAAAATTACAAGGCATGAAATATTTACAATTGGCCTTCCTATCTGCATATCCTCTAGTAGTCAACATGACTTATAATTTCCCTCAACATTTAAGAATTATATCTCAAATTCAGAGACTGAAATGTGCTACAACACTAGACTTATTTCTAAGTAAAGCTACACCATCAACGGATAGCCAAATGGTCTTATCCGTTGAGGCTACAAACACTAGTTTTCTACTTAAGTGTTTTGTTAAACATATCATCAAACTAATGCACATATATTCCTAACAATCTCCCCCTATTTATGTCTATAAGAATTGTAGACATAAATTCAAGGTTAACTTGATGATAACAAAACACTTAACAAATATATGAACTGAAACTAAGTAGAAATTTAAAAGTGCTGCAAAAGTGTATGTACTAGAAGGTAATTGAAGATTTATAGTATTTCCAAGGGTTCTCCTCTAGCCTGAGCGAATCATCTTTTTCTTCTTTGTTCCCTGGTTTTCTTTTCTAGCCCCTTGTCATTTTCCTCAATTTGGAGTTGGAGTTGTCTGAAGAATTCAGCTTCATATTCATCACTGATATCCAACTTAGATTGCATTTCTTTGAGAGTTTCATTGCTGGCAATCTTGAGTTGGTCTTCAAGTCTGAAAAATCTTCTGACTCCTTTATCATCTATGAATTCCATCAACCAATGAGGTGATTTGTGAATTGTAGTTCCCCTTTCTTGAATGAGTAAGGTTCTGGGCAAAGCATTGGACTCCCTCCAAGTTTTCCTTATGTTGGCAATCTTGTTGAGAATTTCAGTCTTGGCAGTTCTGGTAAAGCCAGAATCCTTTTGTATGGCTGAAAAGACTCTGATCAAGGTAGAGTAGCCTTCATTCAGAATCCTGTAGAGAGGCCATGTTCTTTCCCCAGCTCCTTTGTATCTGAACACCAATCTCTCTGGTAGCTGTCTGTAGGCAGCAATTCCCCTTACATCCTCCAGCTCATCCAGATAGAGTTCAATGTCTGAAATTTCTTTTATGTCACAGATGTGAACATAATCATCTTTAGAAATGGGTGGCTTAGGGTTAGGTTTATGTTTTTGAGTGAATTTCTTAGAGTTTAGGGGAGGTGTAGATTTGGATTTTCTTTTCTGTTTCTTTGGTAGTGGAAGAGTGGTTAAAAAGGTAGGCAAATTGATGGTGTCCCAATCAATAGGTTCCTCTTTTGGGATGATTGGTTCACCATGGATGTTTATAGTGGGATCAGCAACAAAGGGTTCAGGTATGGAAGGTAGAGATTTAGTTTCTTCAGTGTTGTCTTCACTCCTTCTATGTGCCTTGGCCTTTCTTCTGTTTCCCTTCTGCCATTCCTCTTTTTCCTCCATACTTTCACCAAATATACTCCCAAAAACCTCATCTAAGTTTGCAATCTTGTCTTCACCCCTGACTTCAATTCCTTTCTCATTTTCAACTAGACTTGACTTTAGCTTTTGTTCAAGCTTTGCTTGTGCTCTTTTGTCAGCCTTGAGTTTTTCAGCTTCTTTCTTTAACCTTTTGGTTTCTTCCCTCTTGGCTATTGAGAATTTGGGATGTCCTTGCATCACACATATGCTCTTTCCCTCTCTAAAGATAATAGCCATGTTTCTCCTTACTGCCTCATCCATGGTCTCCTTGTGTTTTATGATGCTAGCACCCAAAACTTTGTCTTCATCAGGCTTTGGAAGAGGAAAGTCCACTTCTTTCATCTGAGCAAAGTCTAGAGGGTTCTTTGTGGAGTCCTTGCTGGATCTAGTGTTGGGTTTGAGAACCATAGGTTTTAGATTCTTGAAAGAAGTCTCTCCAACCTTATTTCTCCTTTCTGGCTTGTGCTCCATATTGATTGGATCAACCTTTGTGCTATGTTTCACAGATATTGATTTATCTTGTGTAGAGCCAAACAACTGTTGCATCCTTTCATCAATTCTCCTCCTTTGCTCTTTCACTTGAATTTCAGCTGCTGCTAGCTGGATTAAATCAATTCCATCAGGCTTTCCTTTGATTTGAATGATTGGAGAAGTAGTGATGGCAGGAACTAGCACTTTAGATATTTGGATTTTTGTAGATGGCTCTCCTTCCCCTTCCCTTTTACTCTCCCCCTTTTTGTTATCATCAAGGAAAGGGGTCAAGCCCTGTGCTTTTGCCAGCTGCATAAGTAGATTTGTTTGAGATTGTTGGTTGTGAAGAATGGTGGCCACAGAATCTTCAATAACTTGAACTCTGTCTTCCAATTTGGCCAGCCTCTTTTCAGTATGCGATTCCTTTTTCAATCTCAACAAAATGTCCTGCATTGTACCATAGGGCATGACTGAATCCAATTTTTCAGAATTGTAGGATTTCAAGTCAGCAATATCCTTTCTGAGTTCATACACACTCAGATTCTGTCTTACTTGCTGCAACTTCATGAGATGCAGTGAGTCCAAGTGAGCTGTAAGGATAGGCTTTGTACCTGCATGAGAAGTTTTCTGAATGGCCTGTTGGATAGTACTGATTTGTTTGACTAAGGAGACATTGAATTGCCCTGTTGTAGACTCCTTTGTTAAGGCCCATTCAGGTAGATTTGGAATAGAACTAGGGCCTTCATCTCCCCCTAAGTTCATGCTTCCATCAGAAGAAACAAAGTCATCATCATCAGAATTTACTCCAAATTCTTCAAATGACTCACCAGCTGTTGAAGGCATCTTGTTAATAGCAGCTTTGTCCCTTTGAAGAGATGCTGTTGTATGTACTAGATGTAGTGTCTTTTCTGCCTCCACATTGCCCTGTGCAGCCAATAATTGATAGGCTGAAACAGGATGAGTAAAAGTGTCAGCATCCAAGGAAATGTTATCAATAACAGCTTTGTAATGTTGCTGAAATTGTCTTTCCTTTTCAGCATCATTCACAATCATTGACTCACTAGCAATGGCTGGATCCATCCTTATATCTGCTGTACCTGCCTTTCTCTCATGTTCTCTATGTTCTTGCATCAGGGGCTCCCCCTGGCTCACACAACTCACTCCCTCACCTTCACCTACTAAGGTGGTACTCCTCTCACTTACTTTTGCCATGCTGGAAAAAATAGCATGCATATTTGAGCTCTCAATCTCTCCTTTTTCCTTGGAGCAACCCAGCCTCTCACTCAAATTGTCACTCCCTTCCCTTAGTCCTAGAAGTGATTGTACAGTAATCAAGTCTTCTACACTTGGAATTGTTTCAGTTGTGTGTGTAGAGACTATCAACGGATGCGGAATAGCCGTTGAAGGTGAAACTGATGGTATCAATGGATAACTGCTGTTAAGCTTATCCGTTGAAGAACAACCACTTGTCAACGGATGAGTGATATCCGTTGAAGAAGGAAAAGAAGTAGAAATTGAAAGTGATATAACTGTTGAATCTGTGTAGATTGATATGAGTTTTGGTGACACAGATCCTTCAATTACATCTGAAAGAATTTACGGGTGATCCAACAAATCATCTAAAAGATGATGATCACCTGTATTTGAGTGGGGCTCCTCCCTGAGTTGTAAAGAGGGAGAATCAGGAATTGATGGGAATAACATATCCACATCTAGAGATGGTGATGAAGTGTGTGGTGATTGATGTGTGTTAATTGTGAGAGAATGGGGCTGTGACTCCACATTTGTTGGAGCCACATCAAACTGAGTTTGAGAAGGCATAGATACAGATGGATGTATCTGTGCAGTGTGTGCACCCTGTGTAGAAGATTGGGTTTTGGCTCTCTTTCTTCTAATAAAGGCTTTTGTTGGTGAGTGTTTGGCTTTAGTGTCCCTCCCTCGTTTGTTCTGTGTTCCTGGTTGGGAACTATTTTCAATAGTTACATCCTTTTGGGAGGATGCAGCTAGGGATATGCTAGTAACCCTTTCAACCACCACAGCTTTTTGAGAAACTGTGGCTTGGCTAGCTTGGGAAGCACTTATCTCTCCTTCCTTATCCTGGGGGTTTCTTTGATGTTCACCCCTCCCCTCACCACTCACACCCTGTTCACTCCCCTCAGGGTTAATGGTAGATGTTACAACTGTTGTCTTTGGAGAAACAACAAAGGTAGTTTTCTTTGTCTTTGATTTTGAAAGTTTAGTTTTGGTGACCTTGGTAGGAATTTGTTGGGGCATTGTCACAGATTCCATGGCCACACTAGAAGATAAAGAAATAGAGGGGTTGAAAGAAGTAGGAGTTGTAGAAGCAATTACCTCACTTACCTGAGGTGCATTCATGATTGGTAAATATACCAATGGCACACTGCTGTTGAGATCCATTCTCAATAAGTCTGCAAGAACTCTTTTCTCTTGTGCCCAACACTTGAGTTTATTATTCTCATTGGTTATGACCAAACCTTCAGCAACATGGTTAGCCAATAACATAAAGAATCTAGCATAATAGATGTTATTAGATCTATTAGCTTTGTTACCTAATCTAGTACCCAATTCTAGCATAACATAGTTGCTAAAATTAAAATACCTATCAGAAACAAGCATATAGAGCATATTAACAAGAGATGAAGTTATGGCATCAAAATTGCTAATTTTCCCAGAGAAAACCTTGATAAAGGCATCCCCAAGAAAACTCCATTCTTTCCTAAGGCCTTTTCTTTTAATACTCCCTAAACTAGCAGAGTTAAGAGAATAAGCTATGGAATCTAACATGCTGGATACATCATTATCAGTGTGTGGTGTCATGGCATTGTTCTCAGGTAATTTAAAACATGCTAGTAAATCATCACAGTTAACACAGTGATTTTTACCTTTGAGGGTGAAGGAGATAGTCATATCTATTGAGTTGAACTCAGCAGTTGTCCAAAGCTCCTCAACTACTTCACAGTAAATCGTTGGGGCTTCCAGCATTGCATAGCTAAGTTTACAATTTTTGATGAAGTCCATCATTTTGTGATAATCGGAGTGGGCTTCATTCTTTTCTACCAAAGCTATGAAATTGTTCTTCTCATAGATGAATCCTGATTGAGACATAATCTTTACTACTGGTGCCATTGTTGTGAGTAGAAATTGCAGAGAATAACTTGAAGGTTTTGCAGAGAGAAAATGGTAAAAACTTTGAAATTTCAAGAAAGCGTAAAGTAAAAATAAAAAATCAGAAGGGCTTATATACTTTCTCAAATTAAAAAGCATAAATAAAAGATTAAACAATAAATATATGTAAGTGAATTTCAGCCGTTTAAGAATAAACTGTAAGTATTCTAAAAACTACCTTTAAAACAAATACATACAGCTGTATGTATGAGTATCAACGGTTAAGACAATAGAATCAACGGCTGTGAAACACCTGAATCGACTGATGTGATATTTCAACGGATAAAGTAAACTGTCATCCGTTGAAGAGCACTTCAGTTTTATCCGTTGACGGATAAAAAAAAAATTCCAGAAATGTATATGTCTTTCAACGGATAATGAACATCCGTTGACAGAACAATTTTGACTTTCAACGGATAGGGAATATCCGTTGATGGAATAATCTGTGTTAAAAATCAAATTTGTTCTTGCAGCTAATACATTTCAGGCTTCAATTCAAATTGCAATAAGGACATGAATTTTAAGAGTAATTAAGCATACCTAGCTCACTTACCAATCTTGTGAATGTTGATTCATCAAGTGGCTTGGTAAATATGTCTGTAATTTGTTATTCACTTGGAACAAAATGAAGTTCCACTGTACCTTTCATCACATGTTCCCTAATGGAGTGGTACTTGATATCAATATGCTTGGTTCTTGAGTGCTGCACTGGATTTTCAGTAATGGCAATGGCACTTGTGTTGTCACAAAATATTGGAATTTTGTCAACAGTCATACCATAGTCAAATAACTGGTTCCTCATCCATAGTATTTGTGCACAGCAACTACCAGCTGCAATGTACTCAGCTTCAGCTGTTGATGTGGAAACAGAATTCTGCTTCTTGCTGAACCATGATACAAGCTTGTTCCCTAGAAATTGACATGTGCCTGTTGTGCTTTTCCTGTCTATTTTGCAACCTGCATAATCTGCATCTGAGTAGCCAATTAGATCAAAACAAGACTCTCTAGGGTACCAAATTCCTAGATTTGGAGTCCCCTTGAGATATCTGAAAATTCTTTTAATAGCCACTAAGTGAGATTCTTTAGGGTCAGCTTGAAATCTAGCACAAAGACATGTAGAAAACATTATATCAGGTCTACTAGCAGTTAAATATAAAAGTGAGCCAACCATGCCTCTATAACTTGTAATATCCACAGACTTTTCAGCCTTGTTTAATTCAAGCTTAGTGGCAGTGGCCATGGGAGTTTTTGCAGGTGAACAATCCATTAAGTCAAACTTCTTTAAAAGATCATAAATATATTTAGTTTGACTAATGAAAATTCCACCACTAACTTGTTTAACTTGTAACCCAAGAAAGTAAGTTAGCTCTCCCATCATGCTCATTTCATATTTACTTTGCATTAATTTAGCAAACTTTTTACAAAGCTTATCATCTGTAGATCCAAATATAATATCATCTACATAAATTTGTACAAGTATCTTAGAGCCATTAACATTTCTAAAGAAGAGAGTTTTGTCAACAGTACCTCTTGTGAAATGATTATCTAGAAGGAACTTTGACAAAGTCTCATACCAGGCTCTAGGTGCTTGCTTTAGTCCATAGAGTGCTTTCAACAGATAATACATATGGTCTGGAAAATTTTGATCTTCAAAACCTGGAGGTTGGCTTACATAAACTTCTTCCTCCAATTCCCCATTTAGAAATGCACTCTTGACATCCATCTGATAGACTTTGAAATTGGCATTAGCTGCATAGGCTAGAAAGATTCTGATGGCTTCAAGTCTTGCAACTGGAGCAAATGTTTCATCAAAATCTATTCCCTCTTGTTGAGAATAGCCTTTAGCAACCAATCTGGCTTTATTCCTTATGACAATGCCATTTTCATCCATCTTGTTTCTGAATACCCATTTTATGTCAATGGAATTCTTGTTCTTTGGCTTGGGTACCAGCTTCCAAACTTTGTTTCTCTCAAATTGGTTCAGCTCTTCCTGCATAGCTAATATCCAATCTGGATCCATTAAGGCTTCTTCCACTTTCTTAGGTTCCTCCTGAGATAGAAAACTACTATACAGACATTCATTTTGAGTAGCTCTTCTTGTTTGCACTTTAGATGATGCATCACCAATGATCAGTTCAAAGGGATGATTCTTGGTCCATTTCCTTTGAGGTGGAAGATGTGCTCTAGATGAGGTGGCCTCAGTATTGTCGTGATGTGAGACAGAGTGTTGATCAGTTGAAACTCCCCCTGAGTTGTTGGTCCTTTGCAGGGAACTTGGAGTTCTATCAACTGATGATGTAAATCGATTATCCGTTGATGAACTATGATCAACGGATGCTTCATTATGTACTTCAACGGATGATGCACTATGTCTTTCAACAGATACTGCATTGCCTCTATCAACGGATGCAGAATTCTGACTTTCAACGGATGCAGTATTTTGTGAATTATCCAAGGGCATATCTTGAATCCCTTTTGAAGTGTCATTTCCATCAATCTCCTCTTCACTATCATCACAATATATCTCAATGTTGTCAAATTTGAGTCTTTCATGGTGTCCCTCATCTGTTAGTCCATCAATCTTTTTATCATCAAACACAACATGCACAGATTCCATAACAATGTTGGTTCTTAGATTGTAGACCCTATAAGATTTTCCAGCTGAGTAACCAACAAATATCCCTTCATCAGCCTTTGCATCAAACTTCCCTTTATGGTCAGATTGATTTCTCAGTATAAAGCATTTACATCCAAAGACATGAAGAAAGTTTAGAGTTGGTTTTCTTCTCTTGAACAACTGATAAGGAGTCATGCCTTTAGCTTGATTGATCAAAGAAATATTCTGAGTGTAGCAAGCATAATTAACAGCTTCAGCCCAGAAATATGTTGGTAACTTTGATTCTTCAAGCATTGTTCTAGCAGCCTCAATTAAAGATCTGTTCTTTCTTTCAACTACCCCATTTTGCTGAGGTGTTCTTGGAGCTGAGAACTCATGCATGATTCCATTTTCTTCACAGAACAGCCTCATTGTCAAATTCTTGAACTCAGTTCCATTGTCACTCCTGATATTCCTAACTTTCAGGTCAGGATGATTATTGACTTGCCTGATATGATTGATAATGATTTCACTTGCTTCATCCTTTGATCCAAGAAAATAGACCCATGAAAACTTTGAGAAATCATCTACAATCACCAAGCAATATCTTTTTCTTGCAATTGACAATACATTGACTGGTCCAAACAAATCCATATGTAGCAGCTGTAATGGTTCATCAATTGTTGTTTCAAGCTTCTTTTTGAATGATGCTTTCCTTTGTTTGCCTTTCTGACAAGCATCACACAAACCATCCCTTGAGAATTCAACAAGAGGAATTCCTCTGACTAAGTCCTTTTTGACTAGATCATTCATTGTCTTGAAATTCAAATGGGATAGCTTCTTGTGCCATAGCCAACTTTCAACTGAACTTGCTTTGATGAAGAGACAAGTAATAGATTCTGCATCTGTAGAGTTGAAGTCAGCTAAGTACACATTTCCTTTTCTAACTCCAATTAGAACCACTTTGTTGTCTTTCTTACTGGTGACAACACAGACTTCTGAATTGAAGGAAATTGTATTCCCTCTATCACATAGTTGACTGATGCTCAGTAAGTTGTGCTTGAGACCATCAACTAATGCAACTTCATCAATTATGACATTCCTTGTTGAAATCAAGCCATATCCCATAGTAAACCCTTTGCTGTCATCTCCAAAGGTTATGCTAGGGCCAACTCTCTCCTTAAACTCTGTGAGCAGGGAGAAATCTCCTGTCATGTGTCTTGAACAGCCACTGTCCAAGTACCATAGATTTCTTCTTTTTCCCTGGTTGCTTGATGAACTAACTTCATTTTCCTCAGAATCTGCCATGAGAGCCAAGTTGACATATTCCACATTTTCATCCTCTTCTTCTCCATCAGCTGCCCAGTCTTTTTCTTGAGTAATGAAAGCCCTCTCCTTTTACTTGAGCAGATCAAAATATTTCTTTTTGTAATCTACTTGGTCAAATTTCTTCTTTTCAGAAGTTGGCTTTCTGCACTCACTTGTAAAGTGTCCACTTGTACCACAATTGTAACACTTGAACTTGGTTTTGTCCACCATGTTCTTATGAGGTTTAGTGGCTCTAGTGTTTTTCTTAAATTTCATCTTTGCAAATCTTCTGGACAGAAATGCAAGATGCTCATCAATACCATCAGAGTCATCTTGGCTGGAGTTGTCTTCATTCTCAGCAACTTGCTCCTTACCCTTGCTTGATTCTGATTTGCTTGTGCCATCTTTGAAGTTTGATGTAGATCTCACAGTTTCTTGTCTGCATTCTTTCTCATTTTCAGCTACCAAGGCAACTGAACCTCCTTTCTTTCTTCCCTTCTCCAATACCTCATCCTATTCCAGCTCTAGTTCATAAGTCTTCAAGATTCCATATAATCTTTCAAGAGTGAAGTCCTTATAATCTTGAGAGTTTCTCAAGGAGACAGTCATGGGTTTCCATTCATTTGGCAAGGATCTTAAAAATTTAAGATTTGAATCCTTCACCTGGTACACTCTACCATACAGCTTCAGTCCATTCAACAGCTTTTGGAATCTATTGAATGTGTCATTTAAAGATTCATTTTCTTCAAAATGAAAATACTCATACTGTTGAATGAGAAGCTGCATTTTGTTTTCTTTTACTTGTTCTGTACCTTCACACAGTAGCTGAACTGTGTCCCAAACCTCTTTGGCAGTTGTGCAATTTATCACATTATCAAACATATCCTTGTCAAGACCATTAAACAAAATGTTCATAGCCTTCTTATCCTTGTGGACTTCTTCTGTGTCTTCCATTGTCCATTCTGCTCTAGGTTTTGGAATGGATTGACCAACAACAATTGTGGCCGTAGCAACTGTGGCTACTTTGTGGGGAATGTGAGGACCATTCTCAATGCAGTTTACATAACCTTAATCTTGGGAGAGTAGATGAAGGTGCATTTTCACCTTCCAATGGTGATAACTGTCTTTGTCAAGAACTGGGATTTTTACTCCAATATCCTTCTTACTCATCTTTGTTAGTTTCCAAGATCTTTAAACTCTTTGTGTGTCAAGAGCTTGCTCTGATACCAATTGTTATTCCTAGTGGACTAACAATGAGATTTACAGAAGGGGGTTGAATGTAAATCTCAAAACTTTTTCAAGTTTTGAGCAGTTTCAAAGGCTATGTGTTTAAGATAAACAAGTGTATGAATTGCTTTAAGCTAATACAGACAGATATATATTCAAACACTAATGTAAAGAACACAACAGACCTTAAAAACTTTTCTGGTGGATTGTTGTTCCACCAGAGATGGTATTTCAGAAAATCTGTGATTCAAGAAGTTGATCACAGCTGCGTCCTAGTACAAACTAGATAATTTTTCTCTCAAGATTTTTCTAAACAGCTCTAAAAAAATTCTTATCTAATTACTAGTTGCTGCTTGGTTTATATATTACCAAGTTTACAAGTGAAGACAAAGATAAAAGTACAATAATAAAATAAGTTCTCCACTTGTTTCTTCTCCATTTTACTCCAGTGTATTGTTGACTATTGCCTCTTTATACTAGAGTAGAGCGGCTGCTTTTTCTGATGTTCCTGAAATAGGCTACCACATCTCAGTTGTCTCTGTCAACCCATGTGCCTCTGTTTGTAGGTACAACTACCACTTGTCAACTGCTATTTTAACAGAACATTCGTTGAAGCCTTCATCCGTTGATGGCTTTATCCGTTGATGTGTTAGCAGTTGAGGCTTTATCCGTTGATGCACTCATCCGTTGAAGGATGTTATCCGTTGAAGCTTTAGAGACATCCGTTGAAGCTTTGTTTCTCATCCGTTGAAGGTCTTTAAGTTATCCGTTGACACCATTTCATTTATACAAAATTACAAGGCATGAAATATTTACAATTGGCCTTCCTATCTGCATATCCTCTAGTAGTCAACATGACTTATAATTTCCCTCAACATTTAAGAATTATATCTCAAATTCAGAGACTGAAATGTGCTACAACACTAGACTTATTTCTAAGTAAAGTTACACCATCAACGGATAGCCAAATGGTCTTATCCGTTGAGGCTACAAACACTAGTTTTCTACTTAAGTGTTTTGTTAAACATATCATCAAACTAATGCACATATATTCCTAACATGAATGACTAACACGCAAGCCCGAAGTCTCCAATGTAACTCTCCACTTTTCTAACTTCTCATTAATCTCCGCATTTTTCTCATTAATAATAACTATGTCATCCGCGAAAAGCATACACCACAGTACAACATCCTGGATTCCTCTAGTGAGTACATCTATAATTATTGCGAATAAAAATGGACTTAATGATGATCCTTGATGAAGTCCTATCTTGACCGGAAAATATTGAGTGTCACCAACAGGTGTCCGGACACACGTCAATACTTGTGAATACATTTCTTAAATTGCCCTCACATATATCCATGACACACCTTTACTCTCCAAACTTGTCCAAATTACGTTGCGCGGAACACTATCATAAGCTTTTTCCAAATCTATAAACACCATGTGCAGGTCCGTCCTACGTTCCCTAAATTTATCCATTAAACGCTTAAGAAGATGAATCGCCTCCATTGTCGACCTTCCAGGCATGAAACCAAATTGATTTTCGGACACTTTAACTTGGCTTCTAAGCCTAATTTCAATCACTCGCTCCCATAATTTCATAGTATGACTTAAAAGTTTAATACCACGAAAATTACTACAATTATGCGCATCACCTTTATTCTTGTAAATTGGAATAACCATACTAAGCTTCCACTCATGTGGTATCTTACCAGTCCGAAAAATAAGATTGAAAAGTTGAGTCAACCACCGCTCACCCTCCTTACCTAAACACCACCATACCTCTATAGGGATTTTGTCTGGACCAGTGGCTTTACCTTTACCCATCTTCCTTAATGCCAACTCAATTTCTTCACCATTTATTGGTTGTATATTAGAATCGCAATGCGATTGACGAACTGATTCCCACTCAATCTCATCTCCACTCACACGAGACTCGTTAAATAACTGTCTGAAATAGTGATACCATCTACATTTAATATCATCATCCTTAACTAGCACGCGTGCATTTTCATCCTTAATAAATCTGACAAATCCCAAATCTCGTTGTCTCCGTTCTCGAGCCTTTGCTAGTTTATAAATTTCATTTGCTCCCTCATTTGTAGATAGACCTATATACATTTCTTCATAAGCCTTATCCTTCGCCTCCACCACCGCCCTTTTTGCTAGACGTTTTGCTTCCTTATAAAGAATTTTCTTTATATCAAATTTCTCTTGTTCATTGCAGCATATAAGCTCCTTAAAGCGTGCTTGTTTAACTTTTACTTGATCTTGCACATCCTCATTCCACCACTAAGCCTCTTTTAATCCTGAATTTTCCCCGAGGTGATTCCTAACATATCTTTAGCCACACCCCTAATTAAAGAAGCCAAATGATTCCATATTTGTTTACACCATCCCAACAAAGCTTCTTTGTTCCAAATCAATTCTTTCCTTGAAAATCCGTACTCTTTCACCCTTCAGATTTTTCCATAAAATACGCGGCGTCGTCTCCTGAATACCTACTGTCATCTTTCTCCTCAAACCCATTACCAACAAACGATGTTGTGTAGCACACATTTCCTCCGGAATCACTTTACAATCTTTGTAATTTTTGTTGCATCTTCTCGTTAGAAAATAATCTATTTGCGTGCTACAACCTCCACTCTTAAAAGTAATTAAATGAGCATCCCTCTTTTTGAAACAAGAATTAACTATCACTAATTCATGAGCTAATGCAAATTCTAAAAGAGTACACCCACCTTCATTCCTTATACCATATCCAAAACCCCCATGAGTACCAACATATCCATCAGAATGCTCTCAAATATGCCCATTAAAATCACCCCCGATATATAAAATTTGATCACTAGGTATTGTACTAATTAAATCATCTAAACAATCCCAGAAGAGTTTTTTCTCCTCATCTCCCAAACCAGCATGCAGAGCGTATTTAATCATCATCACCCTATCATTAAATCGAATCACCTCCATTACATTATTCCTCAGTTTTGTATTTAACATAATACCAACACCATTCCTATTATTTACAACACATGAATACCATAATTTAAATCCATTGGATTCCTTTGTCTTAGCACCCTTCCACTTAGTCTCTTACACACAAATTGCATCAACATGTCTTTTCTTTAACCCATCGACAAGTTCCAAAAACTTCCCGGTAAAAGTACCTACATTCAAAGAACCTACCTTAAAGATAGAATTAACGACCGCTCTATTCCTCCCTCTACTCTCCAAAACACCGCTACTAGAAGTTGTCATTAATGAAATTATACCACTTACAAGAAAAAAGAAAAAAACACTAAAATAAACACAATAAATGACACATACAATTAAGAACAATGAATAAATTATAAGATACAATACTGAAAGTGACTGTCGCAAGTCACTCGTTTTTCTTCAGAGATCCACCCGGACAAAATGTATATGAAGTATATATCTTCTTAAAAAGTACCCCACAACAATAAAACACCCACAACACCAACCCTTGTATCTCAAACACACGCAAAACTGGAAAATTTGAGAATAAATCACAGACTGAGAATTCGAAGGGGACTCTTCTTAGAGTTTCGATGAAGATATAGTGCGGGTACTGTAATTTAAGTTATGTGATAACTTCCACGGTAGACCATAATAACATGACATAAAATAATAGTGCTAACTGCTAGAATAACTGTCTTCTTGTATGCCTCAAATGAATCATAGACAGTAAAAGATGTAATTAAACTACAAAATCTAAAATGGCCAACAATCCAACGAACACAATCAACGGACATTAATTACAGATTGGATGCACAAACAGTAATCAAACAAAGGATTTATGCAAGTTAGACACAACCCATGGTAATAATGCAAGAACAGTGAAATAGTGTGTGTGTAGTCGTGTGTATATCACAAAAATGATGATGAATAAAACGACCCAAAACCCAAAACCCACTATACGAATGATGTAAAAAAAACCGGAATAATTATAAACGAGCAGTAATTCGTGGTATGTATGTATATGAACACGTGAATGAACAGAACTGTGATTGTTTGAAAAACGTTATAAATGATGGATAATCGGAAAAGATCGAGAAGCGGTGGTGGTAGTTCCGTGGCAAATAATTTATATCACTTTTAAAATAAATAAATAAAAATATTTTATAATTCATTTTAAATATATATTTTTTGGGGCCTAAGATATTTGTAACATATTTTTGCCAATTACCTGTTTTAGTATAAATTGATTTGCTTGTTTTGATACCTTATACTCTCTTCGTCTCATTATTCTTTATATTGAAGGACGGGAGATCAACATGTATTTTAAGATAATTTTAAATATTTTTTTAAAAATAAAAATATAATATTTAAATTTTTATAAAAAAAATAAAATTTTAAAAATAAATTATAGAAGTATATTTTATAATAGCCCTTTTATGTACAGAACCACCGATACGGAGGGGGTAGTGTATATTGATTGCGAAGCATGCGGTGAGTAGTTTTGAGTAGTTTTTTAGCAAATTATAATATAGCAAACGCCACTCTATTCACTCTTCACACGTCTAGTTTCTGTATCTTATATCTGTCCTATGCTTTTTTCGGAAGTAAGGGAGGTTATATGATTTCTAATAATAAGGGAAATTGTACAATGAAATAAACTTCAACTAATTATATGCTATCTTTTGGAGATAAAATTAGTTTTATGCTTAAAATTTTTAAAAATTATATTTATTTTTATTATTTATATTTTACGCGGTTTTATAATCAAAACTGAACCGATTATAACCGATTCAGTAATTTTATAATCGAAATCGAATCAACGGATGTGATTGCGGTTTCAGTTTTCAATTTTAAAAATTCTGATTTTAACCTAAAATCGATCCATCCCGCTTTCACCAGTTGACCCGTTGATGTACTGTTGAAAGTTGACTGGGTGACCATTTGCATACATGTTTTTTTTTTGTAAACTATTTGTAGATCTGCTGAATTTAATGAAATTTAAATTATACTTCATTTTTGTTCATATTTTTTTGTCAGACCCTCCGTTTCATTCCTAATACCCAACTGTTCAAGCACCCCTTTTTTTAAAAAGAAATGTTCCACTTTTAAGCCTATTTATTTTCTTCATAACTTCTATCCTAACAAATTTGTACACCTGCTTATCTTTTTCTGAAACCATCCTTCCAATTTCTATTACTTCTCTTAATTTCATTAATGTTATTCATTACATGCTTCTCAACCAAATAATTACTGAATTTACCATTTTCTTTTCCCGCTTAAAATTATTTTAATACCTAACCATTAACATAGTTGTTTTCCGAATTTGTGGAATATATTGATTATTTATTTATTTTGATGTTAGAATTCAACAGGGATGAAAGAAAAATGTTATGGGTACATAATTGGTTCCCAAAATAATTATAAAATATCATCAGATTTTTGTATACTTTTTTTTTGCCTCAAGTATCACTCTATAAAAAAATATATTTGAAATTTGTTATAAATTTTATTATCATTTTTATATTTATTTAATCTTGGATTTATATTATAAATTTTATTTTTTAAGAGATTTTCTAAAGCAAATTAGTTTGCTCCTTCAAATAAGAAAAAATAAATCAGCAAATTATGGTGTTTTTTTGGAGAAACAAATCATGGTGTTTTAGTAAAACGGAGAAAATGTAATACACTGGATAGGAATGTAATACATAAAACTGATTAAATGACTGAAAGCGAAGCTAGCGGAGACACTTACGTCGTCTTATTGCCATGTGAAATTGACGTGTAGTGTTTTATTTGACCATTTCCTCGACAGTACAATTGTTGCCAGTTTTTTTAATTTCAGCCGCGGGCCCTTGAACCTGAACAACATGATTTTTTCACAAATATGTCTTGTAATTTTACAAATATGGGTTTGAGCCCACGGGCCTTGAACCTGAACCACTTGGTTAGTTATTTCTCCTATAGCATTTCTCATTAATTCTCAAATCCGCAATATGTTATACCTACTAAACAAAATCATGGATTGGCTAATTTTCTCATTGTTCAATTTCAACGAAGCTCTCCTGCAAGACTACGACCTGCTCAAGTAAAGAACTTAAAACAAATGAGGATTAACACATTACCCAAATCAGACTCATTTTCCGATTCATTGCCAAAACCAGACTTATGTGTCAATCCAAAATTGAAATCTTCGAAAGACCTTACCATACACAACTTTGCATTCATACATCCCGTGAATATGTGATGCAAACCGCAAATTGACAACCTTGATCAGTCTAGTGGTACATGATTCTCAAATTTTATTCTTCTCTTCTAGAAAAACAAAAATAAAATAATACTGTAATTCTATCAGGAACTAAATTCTCGGGATACCGTATAAATATTTAGTTCTTCACAGAAGATTATTAATCTAAAGACACTAAATGAAGATATGATCTATACGGGAAAGGCATTATTGTCAAACGACTAGTACTCATCTGATTGTTAGCTGTGTACAAAGCACAGTTGTAGACCGAACTAAGCTTCCACCAGCAAGGCAGCACGAGCAATCTCTAGTGCCTCCTCAACCGAAGATGCATTTTGAAGCTTAACTTTGTCAACAGTAGGCTGGTTCCTAGCTAGTTTAGGAAGGAGTTGAAATTCCTAAGAAATAACAAGAAATATATCAGTTTTTACTTGCAAGGATAATCTGCAAATTGCTTCAAAGATTTTTTACCATAAGAGTAAAATTAGCTACAATGAATGAGACTGTTCAATCACTTCAAGATGGACCACGTGATCAAACTATGATTGTTGCTCTGGTTAACAAACAGTTTGATTTCAGCAATAACCAGTACAGCCAGACCTTTATTTTTTGTTTATTGTCTCCTTTCTCAGATTTCACCTTTCTAATAAATTCAAATATCATATTCACTAGAAATTGGAGACACAATTTGACGGCATATTGTGCACAATCCTGAAGACTAGCAAGTGAAGTTTGATGTGTGTGATAAAGCTAAAAAGTATGCATGTTGATGTGCCGTAGTAATTGTTTTCCCTTTTGTCGGATTAGTGTGCCTTGGTTTGCCTCATCAGATTCAATGGGTAATTAAATACCGGTTATCGTAGAAGATACTCAAAGTTTTATATCATTAATTCATCATGATAATGTCAACCTCCTGGGGGGTAAGTGAACAATACATCAGACAAAGATGAATACATGACAACGAAACTATCCATGTACAGTCACAACACAAACCCGCCCATAACAATTTAACTACAGAAAATGTAAGAATATCAGGATTCTTACTTAGGCAATTGGCGACACAAAATCTACAGTTTTTACTTATAAAAGAAAAAGCATAAATCAATTTTTTGACTTTGCCTACATCCATATCTCTTCAATCACTAGCTGAGATATCTATTAATTTCTCCATATGGCGATCTTTCTTCATGCATATATCTAATTTTCTTATGACAGCATCTTTCAGTATTATAAACACAAACATTTCAAAATAAAGTATACCTCAGGACTTCCACTTTCGAGTAGAACCCCTTTAAGTTTACCTGAATCACAGGCAAGTAAAAATAAGCATTAGTCCAGATATGAGAAATAATAGGTATCTTTCTGTCGCCCAAAACTCGCATAACGCACTCGGAGTGTTCAACAGATAATATTACCAGAGTCTATCCAGAAAGTTGCTATCTTTGGATCAAAGTTTCCAACCTCAACAGCCTCTCCAACTGTGCATGGATAGATATTTTAGTGTCAGCTAAAAGATACATATAAAGCTGGTTAAAATCATCCGGTAATTGTTAGCATGCAAGTATATATTCTTACCGTTGTCACCAAAAAACTGCCACCATACTTTCCTTGAGCTCCCTTCATACTCAAAAACTCTAGAGTAAAAGTAAGGAAGATAGTCGTAGCTGCATTGAATACGGTAAGCAAATTATAAACAAGATTGTGTCTGAAGTTTGCACTGAGATAGAAAATTTTTAGTAAGAAAAAACAAAGTTGACATACTTTTGAGTTTGCGCACTTAATAATGATTTAATGCAGTGTTGTGCTGATCGGCGAGCATGATCAACATGTTCAACCCGAGCAATGCGGTCATACATCTGCTCAAGTACAAATTACATTTAGTTACAGATTCACAGAAAAACATTGATTGATAGAACAAATTGATTAGTAGAAAAGAAAACACACCTTTAGTGGGAAGGCTGCTACATCGCCAATAGCAAAAATTCCAGGTATGCTTGTTCGGAACTGACCATCAACCTGCAAAAAAGAATCATAATATTTAACACAATAATAGTAGCACATAACACTAGTTTAAGTTTGTTCGAATGATTAATTTTTATCTACGTAATTCTAATATGAGTCAACGTTGTTGAGAAACAATAAAATTTAACTTATTACGGTATAAATATGGTCATTTCTACTATTCAGCTACATTAACTGTCTGCTCTCACTTCAGTAATTAAGTAGCGATGTAAATGTATACTCTCATGCAAAAAAATTTATGACTTCGCGAATTTTTTATCACTTCCCTTTAGCTTACTTCTATAAATTTTTCCATAAATTGCATCAGAACTTTGAAATTGAAAAGCAAATACAATGCCTATGCAGAAATGATAACCTGTATTCCGCCAACAGTGCTATTCAAGCCAACACCTTCGAAGAGACTGACAGCAGGTTTTGCTCCTATGCCAATAACAATCTGGCAAGGGGACGACAAAAAGTTTACACACAAGTCTCCAACCATGTAATCTACCATATGAAAGAATCACCCGATACATAACTTACAAACTAAAAGATCCCCCCCCCCTAATACCAAAATAAAACAGTCCGGGAATTTGAATCTACATTACCGTGTCTGCTTCAATTAGAGAACCATCTCCAAGCTTAACAGCAGAAACGCGTCCATCAGTACCAGCTTCTAAAGTCTTTATGGAAGCCCCCTGTAGGTAGATAAAGTGATCACTGAAATACATGAATATATTTTCTAAAACACCACCCGAAACTACACACAAACACATTGAGAGAAGGGGGGGGGGAGGAAGAGAGATAGAACCTTGACAAATTTGACACCATTGTTTTGGAAGAGTTCTTCGTATTTTCTTGCAAGTGAAGGAGTAAATAACCTTGGTAAAAGATGATTTTCTGGAAATACAACCTAAAATGAGAAGTGTGTAAGCACAATTTATAATCAAAGGCTGATACATGGCCGGACAAATAAATTTACCAAAATATAGGAAAAATTTAGTGCCAAATAAAAGTGCATTTCAATGCATTAGGGGTAGCATGGCAAAACCTTTTAGTGATCCTGATTCTAATGTTTTCCTTCTACACACCGAAGTCCGAAACAATTTTATTGGCTTCTGGTGTGGTGTCGAGTCTTAAATAAAAAAAATAGATATGCGTGTGATTATAAAATATTGTGAGAAGATCGTTTAAGAGTATAATGTGCAGACACATCCTATACATATACCAGATGAGTTGAAGTAACTGTGTCATATTTTACACATTGTGCCCTTAGTAACTAATGTTGGATATTTATAGTGACACAACCTAAATGAATATTAACTAATTCGGAGGGAATGCACAGCATGTTGCTGTTAAGATGCATTATCGATTCATATACTGGGAGAAATTATTAATTATCATTTTCTTACCGTTGTATCAAGATTCCAGGCCACAGCAGCAGCTGCAACTTCCATACCAATGTAACCACCACCGACCACAACCATCTTTTTTGATTTTTCCTACAAATCAAAGCAGATATTTTCTTACAACCCCATCGAGGTCATGTGAGTCCAATAAACCACCAATTTAAATCAAATTTACAAGATTTAGTTTATCAGTTTTATGCAGAGCTGAGTAATAAAATAAAGAGAACTAACCAGTGAAGAAATCAAAGAATCAGCATCAGAAACATCACGGATATAGTGAACCCCGGATAAATTTCCTCCGATCTTCTCTGGGAACCTGAATGGAAAGGAATATATCTCCATTCATTTATGCAGGTCATAGTCAGTAGTAATTTATATTTTGTTACTTATTTTGAAAATATTGGTGTACTGTAGTATAAGCTATACAAGTGAGGTGATAGCTATGATATTTATGCAAATTGGTGCCTACTGTGAGATAGGATAACAAACATATATATGTACCAATTGTCAATAAAATTGTTTTTCAAGCATAGCCATTTCTAACCATCCGTTGTTCACAAAGGAAGAATATAAACTGCGGTAATTACATATATGAGGCTGTTGTATGTTAATTGTATAGTAAATACTGATAAAATACTACCTTGATGCTGTACATCCAGTACTAATTATCAAAGATCCGTATTTTAGAAGTTTTCCTGAGTTCGTTGTCAGAGTTTGCTTTTCAATATCAATACTTGTCACCGGATCTTCATACAACATCTACATAAGATTCAGATTTATAAGTATAACCTACTACTAAAGAAAAAATGGACACGCAATTGCACTGCAAGAAAATTGTTACGTATTCAGAAAAATGTCAGATGCATTTCAACACTATCCCATGCACACGGTTATCTAGTGATAAGAGTGAACATAAAAAAATAAAATGCATATATCTGTACGATTAATTATAATTTAATACCTCTATGCCTTGGTCTTTATACCAATCAGGAGTCTGTCGTTCCCCGCCTCCGCCAACACAAGTATGGAAACCCTAACAAAATATAAGCATTAAAATTAATGACAAGGCTTGGTGCTGAAATTATATATAAAATGTATAGTTTGTATAAATTGGTCTCAAGAAGTCAATTATCAACCAATCCACTTAAAGGATGATAAAAAATAGAGCTCACAAACCAAGTGCACTGAAAGAAAAAATTGAACTTACAGGTAGACGTGCTGGCTTTTTATCATGGGGAAAGAGATAAGCTTTTGTCAATGCCGGCCTTTCATAGGGTGCATACGCCTGAAATTAGTATATCAGCATATTAAACAACATAACTTGTGCAATCTTAAAAATCAAAATTTACAAAACATAAACACTTAACCATCAACCCCCTGATTGGCTAAAAGATATGATAATAAAAGGGAAGAGAAAGAAATTAGTATTATATTGTAAATAAATATTAATTATATTATTTCCTTCTACACAAATTTAATCTACAGCTGAATTTCAAGTTTAAGTGGTCATTCCAACTTCCTAATCATTTTCTCTTCGAAGCACTGTATAAAACTTGAATTCTAAATCTTCCATTACAATTTTGCATTCCATTATCGGGTTATTTGTTCTTAGTCCTCACACCTAAACCAAGCATAAATTCGCACAAACACATTAAAAGATTACTTCTTTAGACACAATACAAAGCTTCCCATTAGCCATCCCGTGTTCGACAAAAGTCTTGGCCGCGTATCCAGCAGCATTTCCACCTCCAACAATGACAAACCTGCAACAAATCATAACACAATTAAGCAACACACATATTCATAAAATAATCACAAAAATTTAAAAATAGAAAATTGACTAACTCTCGATTCTCATTGGCGAAAGAGGTCGAAGCCACAACGAAACTCCTGCGAGTGCTGGGCAAAGGAACAAAACAAGTGGGGCGAGAAATACGATTAGTGGTGAGAGATTGAGGGCACCAGAGTGAAAGGCCGTGCTTTATTGATAAAGAATTCGCCATTCTTTTACAAGCTGCAAGTTTTCAAAAGATTTATTTATATTTGTAGATTACAAGGAAGATAGAGAGTAATTGAAGAGAGAAAAGGAGGGTTGTAATAGAAATGAAACGGACCTGATAACATTATGGAGATGAATAGGTATAGATGATGAAGGGAAATTTCAATAATATTAAAATAATATTATTAAGTTAGATTGGCTTTTGCAGGTGGTCAAGGGACAATGGCAGTGATAAAACAGGGGGCATCTACTGGCGCCGGTGTCCTAACATTCCGCTGGATGTGAATGTGATGCTGTGAGTGGTGATCGCCTATTTCAGTTCAACTTCAGAATATTCAAGAGACAAACCACACCAAAAAAATACGGGTAAAATGACTATTAGGCCACTCTAGTCGTTAGTAACTTGCAAGTAAGTCATCATGTTAGGGAATTTAACTGAACTAACGGCAATGATAAATTTGTAAGTTTTAATATATTTCATGATTTGACTGAAAATTTTTTTAACTTGGTGATTCAGTTGCAAGTTGCTACTGACTACAATTACAGTGACCAAATAGCCATTTTACCCAAAAAAATACACGAAACAATCTTTAACGAGTACTCCTTAAATAAAACTATTAATATGTCCCGGGCGCTAGTTACTACGCTTATATTTTATCTTTTTATTGGATGGTGTTAAATGCAATAAAAATTTATTCCGTGTAGTAACTGCAAATACAAATTACTCCTAAGACCTCATAGGTGTTAAATGCATAACCTCGTGAATCTAATATGCACAGAATTCAACTCGCTGCTTTTATTACTTTACTGGTACTATATTTTGAACATTTTAAATTTAGCTCACAAATTACTCAATATACATTTTTTTCATTTAAACATAATTTTTATTTATCTTTTCAATATAATTTTTTTATATTTTAAAATTATACTAAAATATCTATTTATTTTTTCAATATCCTTTTTATTCCATATATGATTACATATATTTCGGACGAATATCGAAATTTTCTACCAATTTAATATATCCAACACTACTTATTATGTACTTCATCCGTTCCATACGAAATATACATTGATAACGAGGATAACGCTCATTTATAACATATTTGCATAAATTATTTTAATTTATTTTTTCTTCTAAATAAAATTTTGATATTTGAAGTTTAATACACAAAAAGAAAATTTTAAAGTGAGTTATGAAAATGTGTTTTTTATTCACCTTAAAATGCGTGTCGAACATTAAAAAAAACCTTATACAATTGAACATGACGGAGTGAGTATTTGATATTCAAGATTTTATTAAGATTGTTAAAATTTCGCTTTTATAAAAAAGAATGTTTTTTTTCAACTAATAATTTATAAAAAATATTTTGAATCAATTTAAAAACTTCCAAAATAGATATCAAAATTTTAAATTAATAAAATTTTAATTTGACGACTCTTACTATCTAAGCATAACAATTACAAACGGATCGGAACAAGTTTAGAAAACAAAAAAAATTAATCAGAGAAACAATGTACATATTTATTTATCCCAGATTTACACTGAAAAAAGTAAATGTATAACATTAAACATGCACGGTTATTTTTGTTGCACAGAAAATGAGGAAGGCTATTATAGTAATTACCTACTACTGTGTGAAGCCATTATTTACTGCATTTAGCAATTATGTTTTTATTTTAGCAAATTTAATCATAAAATTTGACATTTTTCTTTTTAGCAAGAATTTAAATTACATTGTTCACATTAATCTTTTTATCTAATAATTTTCATTTTCAACATCAATCAAACATCCAAATTCACCTCTAATTTTTTATACTAATTTTATCAATTCAAACACTGAATTTAAATCACCAAATATGATTATGATTATAATAAGCTTGCATATATTCATCATTAAAAAATAATTAAAAATTAATTATTTATAGTGATGGTTAATACACTATTTTCCAGAAATTTGTTTAACGTTTTTTTACCAAAAAAGGAAAGCAATTTTCATTAAATAGAAGATAACAACATAACACAACTGCTTTAAATCCTAATTGCCCGGAAAAAAAATACTCATATGTTCTTTTTTAGTTATCACATATACAAAGAATAAATATATTAAGCAAAAATAAATTTTATATCTTGTTTACATGTATATCCCTAATTATCGTATTAAGTATTGAGTTGACTATGTGTATATTAGTGTTAGGTCCACTAGGTACATACATAGGAGGTGTGAATGTATGTTCTTCGAATCTAATCAATTAAATACAAAAAAAGATAAATCAAACGAACAAACACACACAATTTGAGATAAATATGCATTTATTCAAAGTATAAATACTCGAAAGTTTGCTTACAACACAAAATTCCAAATATATCATATGCTACAAACGACTCTAACAAGATAAAGTTTTATCAAATGATAAGCAACACAAACTATAATGATAATTATAGTTAGTGCTATCAATATGTAAGACTTTAATATGCGTCCGCTCCCAGGTCTTCGTAACACACAATCAACTTAACTTATAATCTTTTAGGTCTTCACATTGATCTTAATAATTTTTTTGAATGACTTCAACTTATATCTCTATTACCTAAATATATTGATGAACTTCATATGAACTTCTATTGACGTCTTTTTCACCGCAGCTACCCAGACCATTATGTATATACCCAATAATCAATCTGTATTGATTCTAGTGGAACATAGATTATTTTCAAGTGCTTTATTCTATGTTGAGTTATCCAAACCAGCATTGTTGAGTTATACATACAACTGCAATCTTACTCAATAATCCCCCTATTTGACTACACCTGACAGTCAAATAATAATGGATAAGCTACAGTTTGGAGGATAACTCAACTAACTCCAAAAATAGATTTTTAGTTAGCTTTCAACATTTAGCTCTGAACTTGTAAATAATACTATCTTATATATTCTGTATAATGACCCAAACTTTTCAAAATTTGTTTATTATTATAAATGTGATTTTTAAAAAAAGAAAGGAGTAAAATTTAATATTTTATTCCAGCTTAAATAGTTTTCAAAATTTTATATTTAAATTCCGGGTTATTGTGTTATCGATGTTAAATTTTTTTTCTAAACTAAATTTCATATATTGTCTCTAAAATCCAGATTTATTGGTTATGTGATTAAGCGGTATGTGTGGTTATGAACGTATGAGTAGTAAAGAGAAATTATGAATATTATATGTGAATTTTCTGTAAAGTTATGTGTGAATAATTTTCCATAATTTCAGTTTATAGGTGCCAGAATTGTGGATTTTGATTTTTAATATTCTCAGAATGAGTTAAATATTATTTAGATATTTTTCAAGTGAAATATTGATTGTTATATGATTTTATAAATAAGTTGCATATTTATTTGATGATTTTTCTAATTACTTATTAATTATTTGTGATTATTCGAAAACCCGCAACTTCAACGATTTAGGAAATCTACAAACCGAAACATTTTAGAAAAATTATTTCTAGACTAATTTGGTAATTCCGAGCACTTTTCATGTTTTGACTCTTGCGATCCGAAGTACGGATTTGTCTGTATGAATTTCGGTGTAATTTTATAATTTTACGAATATTATTTAATCGTCTCGATATACTTGCAAGCTAGATATTTTCGCTATACGAGCTATTTTGATTTAAATACTATATTTACAAATCACGTCTGTCTGTGATACATGATAAATTATTCGTGCTCTTAATTGTTGTTTCGGTTGAATATTTAAATCGTGATTTAGTAAATATATCAAAGTTTAATGAATATTATTAGTAAAATTATTTTTATGGATTTAAAATTTCAATAACTATTTATAGGAATTTATATAATTTAGGAAATAATATTTCGTCAAATATTCAGTCCTGAATTATTTTCTGATTGTAGTTATTTGTTGATTCAATGTTAAATTCAAAGATCTTTTAAAAAGTATTAAAATTTTATTCTACTAGTTTTCAAATATTCCGGGAATTTTAAAATTATTTTGGTAATTTTTCGATTTATTTTCACCCACAAATTCTATCGTCAAAAAGTAATTTGTGAGTCAAAAATCAGCTTGCAATAAGAGAGGGACATGTGTCAATACAGCCTGTTGCTTGACCATGCACGTATTATTTTAAAAAAGAAGAAAAAAAAATACAGAATCATAAAACAAACACACACCAAATCTCAATCTCTCCCTGTACCTCCCTCTCTATCACCCTCTCTATTCCTTCTCTCACTC